>NW_024744357.1:4350033-4467606 GCF_018991925.1 Homarus americanus
TCGGTGTACTTCGTTCAGTTACGTATTGCTCTGAGGAGCTCGTGTGCGGGAACTCCGAGGGACTTGAGTCGGCGGAGGAGGTGGAGACGGAAACTGGAGGATTTGACAACTTCACTGACGTGTGGTTTCCAATTTAGTTTGTTGTCTATGGTGACGCCGAGGAGCTTCGTGGAATCTACAACCTGGAGTGTGTTCGGACCTAGGGTAATGGAGGGAGGTGGGACAATGTCGGAGGAGAGGTTGATGTGCATAACCATGGTCTTGGTATGGTTGATGGTGACATGGTTGTTGGTGGCCCAGTTTTGGAGACTGTTCAATAAATCCTGAAGGGCGGTATAGTTGGGAGCAGAATTGTTGACGCTGATCCCAATGGTGGAGTCGTCGACATATTTCCAGCGAGCAGGGGTTTCTCTTAGGGCATCATTGATGAGCATAAGGAAGCAGAGTGGTCCCATCTTGGTGCCTTGGGGGACGCCACAGGTGAGTGACTGAAAGGTGGAGACAGCCCCTCGGAAGCGTACAGCTTGGCGTCGGTCACTGAGGAAGTCTGTAAGCCATGGTATGAGATTTCTCCGAAGCCCGAGGTCAATAGCTTTGTTTATGATTATATACGTGTGTGTGTGTGTGTGTGTGTACGTATGAGTGAACAACCGAACGAATGAGACGAGGTATAGTTAAATAATCCATAATAACCAAGTAATTTAAAAGAATAAAAAAAATGTAATTGTAAATATATATAGATAGAGAACAATACCAACTTAAGAATGGATGGAGGTGGATTAATATATAGAAGAGGTAAAGTATAGGGAGAGAGAGGGGGGAGGGCAGGATGGGATGGACACGACACACTCCGGAATCAGTTGAGTATATTCCTGATCAGAGAGTGTGTGTGATATTCTTGATCAGAGTGTGTGTGTGTGTGTGGAGGTGTACTCGCTGTTGTAGAAGTCAGAGAATATCATCAAGTAAGAGAGAGAGAGAGAGGGTGTGAACTGAATGTAAATATAAAGAGCTCTTGTCGTGAAGGGGCCAGGACACATTAGTCACAGCTGTTGTATAGAAGAGATAACAATAGACGATAGGGAAGTCTGTGTTCCTCTCGTTTTAAATCACAGTAGCTCAGAAAAGGTGTGTGTGTGTGTGTGTGTGTCTGCTGGTTGAAGGTTTCCTGAATCCAGTGTAAAAGCTTGATTGGATTACCTTCAAACACCAGATAAACGACACCTCATCCACAGCCTTATTCCACATCAACTCACACCTGGCTGCTCTTCCCCTCATATATAAATACACATTACATTAACTTTTTTTTTGGGTGTCAGCGATATTCTTGGTATATTTTTGGAAGGGGGGATTAATTTTTTTTTGGGTGGAGGGGGGGGGGAGGGGGGGGGTGTCATGTAGGTAGAGTGATGACGTCCGTGTCGTGTGTGAGAGGCGCCCTTCATAATTTCCCTCGAGGCAGGTGGTAGTGAGGCAGGAGGGCACTAGACGCCAATAACTGCATATTGGTGCGTGTCTCCTTGTATTATGGGGAAGAGTGGTGTGGGAGGGGTAGTAGTGTGGGAAGGAGGCTGTGGGTGTGTGTGTGGGAGGGGCTGGACTGGCTAACTCACCTACCAAGCACAACCCATATATCTGCCTTTCCTGACCTGACTGGTTATGTTTCTTGCGTCTGAGAGATGTTTAGCATCTTAGGAAGTCGTGGTGGTTCAGCCTAATGATTTATTCTATCAATGTGTTTAGTAAGTGTATATGAACAATGCGTTTCAGTAGAGGTCAAGTAAGGTCAAGTACTGAATTGGTTTGGGAGATCACGTGAAAATCTAGGCATCCCTGCTTGTGTCACCTGACCTAACCTAATATAGCCTTACCTAATCTAACGTAACGTAACCTAATCAATCCTAAACAAACCTAACTTAACCTAACCAAACCTAACGTAACCTAACCTAACCTAACCAAACCTAACCTAACCTAACACCCCCTAGGTAGTGTTAGGGAGTTTAATCCTTAAGCTGAGGTGGAGATTCTTCAACTGACCCAGAAACAGATTAAAACATAATGACCAGAATAATTACAGAGACTGACCAGTGTGAAGTGACCTTAAGTGATGACCTTTGACCGTGATGACATTAGCAGCCAGACAGTGACCAGAATACCGCATTAGCGGGTCTCGGCCTAAACCTGTCCCCTGATGAATTTTTTCTCGAGTGTTATAATTACTGATAGACAAACGCACATATAAGAACAAGCTAAGCACCGGTGATTATAATGGCAGTTCAAATATTTGATGTGATTTAGTATTGTGCAAAAAATAAAAAAATAAAAGATTGTAAATAAGCGATTATGTATAAAATTTTACATTATTATATCTCGAAAAACAAAACACACACACACACACACACACACACACACACAGTAGATAATGACGAAAATTACGATGTTATTTACTTAGACTTTAGCAAAGCATTTGACAGAGTACCGCATCAGAGGCTTCTGAGAAAAAAGTTAAGGCTCATGGTATCGAGGGGAAAGTTTTAAATTGGATAAAATCATGACTCACCGATAGAACACAAAGGGTCAGCGTAGATGGTGTTAAATCTGAGTGGGGCCGTGTAACCAGTGGGGTTCCCCAGGGGTCAGTACTAGGCCCACTCTTGTTCATAATCTACATAAACTATCTAGATACTGGGATCAGCAGTGACATAAGCAAGTTTGCGGATGACACCAAAATAGGGCGGCAAATTAATTCAGGGCAGGATGCAAATGCATTACAGGAGGATCTAAATAAACTGCAGGAGGTGGTCTGAAAAATGGCAAATGAAATTCAACACCAGCAAGTGCAGCGTACTTAATATTGGAAGAACAAATACTTATAATGTATACAGCCTTAACAACATTAACCTAGAGAAGTCGACTTGTGAAAGAGACATAGGGGTACTTGTAAGCCCGGACCTACGGCCTAGAAAACAGTGCGTTAATGTTCGAAATAAGGCAAACAGAGTATTGGGTTTTATATCTAGAAGTGTAAGTAACAAGAGTGCAGAGGTCTTATTGCAACTATATCTTGCGCTAGTCAGGCCGCACCTCGATTATGCGGTTCAGTTCTGGTGCCCCTATTATAGAATGGATATAAATTCACTAGAGTCGGGGCAGCGAAGAATGACAAAAATGATTCCGGGACTTAGAAACCTTCCATATCAGGATAGGTTAAAGAAACTTAACTTGCATTCCCTAGAAAGACGAAGAGTGCGGGGAGATATGACAGAAGTATTTAAGTGGCTGAAAGGAATCAATAAAGGGGATATAGATAAAGTTCTTATAATATCCGAGCAGGATAGGACTCGGAGCAACGGATTCAAGTTGGATAAGTTTAGGTTTAGGAGGGAGATAGGAAGAAACTGGTTCACAAATAGGGTGGTGGACGAGTGGAGCAAGCTTAGCAACTTTGTAGTAAGTGCGGGAACTCTGGAAAGTTTCAAAAGGAGGCTGGATAGATTCATGGATGATAGAGGGTGGTAGTAACTCTCGACAGGAGCTGCCATGCACAGGCCAACCGGCCTATTGCAGACTCCTTATTTTCTTATGTTCTTATGTTAACCCCAACCCGTGATACACAATCAGAGTACAGAAACTTGTTGTTGATCCTAACGAAGAATAAGATTTTAAATGTTTGGGTAAAAAAAAAAGAGACGAGAAAAGATTATGAAAGACTTGAGAGAGATAGATGAAGTCATAGCTCCAGGATGACACTTGGATGGATAAGGTCGGTCATCGTTCTTGAGGTGGAGGCTCAACCAATACGTGTGTCTAAGATAAAGGAAAAATAACAGGTTTTTAAATAAAGATGAAATAAATGAGTAAAGAATAATACTTTAGCTCGATAGTAAACCGCTTCAAAACACGTGAGGGTAGTGGAGGGAGGGAGGGAGGGAAGGAAGGAAGCAGGTAAGGAAGGAGGGAAGCAAGGAGAGAAGGAGGGTAGGACGATCATCACAAGAACCCTACGATACTTATATCCCAAAAGACCGAAACGTCTCATAAACTTTGTGAAAGGAGAATAGCAAGAGGCACAAAATCAATTAAAAAAAAAAGATCCACTCAGGCAGTGGGGAGATTTCAGAGCCATGAATAAGGTGTTAGTTGAAGAATAAAAAGAAAGCAAAAGAGAAAGCTGCTACACTACTCTTAGACAGGAAGAGAGAGAAAAAAGGTGGAGCTGTCAGTGGAAGAGAAAGAGACATTGTCACTTTCACTAAGAAAAAAGGACCCTGCTTTCTTCTGGTAATAGATGTAAAAAGCAAAGTGAAAGTATAAAGTGAAAGCGAGGTGAGCATTAAGTGAAAATAAGGAGAGAGTGTTAAGTGAAAGCAAAGTTAAAATGTAAAAATACCAGTCTTTATTATTCATTATCATAATCACGAAACAGATAAAGTAAGTCATCCCGGTGAGCAGGTCAGGTGATATATATAACAAAGACAACACCTGGTCTAACATGATATAATAACCAACAGGTCTTTTATAATATATTCATTGTTAATAAAAAGGTAAAATTATGAGGTGTGTGCTTTTGTTTTCAATGTCGTATAAATATTTTCGGTTCCAACTCAACTTCCGTGTTTGGTTCTGTAATGTGTATAATATCTGTGTGGCTGATTAATATTAGTTTATCTTATGGTATAATGTATATTAAGTTTATATTGGCGAATGGATTTGTATGATTACTTTAGGGGGGAAGATTGTAAAGACTGTCAGCTGAGTATTAACAGTCAGAAGACAGTCTCGTGGTGGCCGCAGGTATAATCCTTGATTTATTTCCGATATAATATGATGGGATTTATTCTCGATGTTTCTTATTACAGTGAAATCCCTATTTAACGGATTACATGGAGAGATAAATCCGTTATATCGAGTAGTTCATTTGGTTCCATAACCCAAAGCAGACGAGAATAAGAGCTTTTATCTATGTTCATTTGACTTCAACATTTTCCTTGCGTCATGATCACAGCATTATACTTAACGACAGACAAAGATATAATGACCCCAGAACTACCCCAATTACCCAACTAAATTTATATATCTGGCTTGTGGTCGACATTGGAAACCGATAATGGGTTTCTTTCTGTTGATGAGCCGTAACACATCCTTTGTGTGGGAGTTAAACGAAAATCAATGTGTTTCTCTTGGTCACATCACGAGTCCCTAAACTCTCTGCTAACTCAGTGTAGTAAATGTTGGTCCAGATGTGGAACAGATCATTTGGAAACCATTAATAGTGTAAGATTCAAGGAGATATTATATACAGTCACACAAACTCACGCTTATACACATACAGTACATATATGTGTATCTAGACACAGACACATACATACAGTATTTAATATAATGGCTGTCCCTCGTGTAACAAGGATGACCGTAAGGCGTGAGTCTGTTTAAGATATACTGTAGAAGCTGTCGCCAACAACAACCACACCCTAAGTTAGTATCAGGCTTTCATACTTTACTATACATTCATCGCCTTATTCTGTCTATTAGTTTATTTATCAAAAATTTTTCACTGATTTTTGGTTTTCTCTGACTTTGCTGACTTTCCTGAGGGGTGAGCAGCCATGCGAGGAAGCCAAGAGGTGTAGACAAGATTGAATCTATGTTCTCGTGGCCGACAGATAGACGGTTGTTGGTGAGTCTTGTTACTGTGAAGTATTCGTTGTGGGATCTTTACGACATTTCAATGACTTTTGTTGTTGCTATTTTTTTTTCTTTGTTTTTATAGTTACGAGAAAGGAAGAGGATAAAGACCGATAAACATTGTTGAAAAAGTCGTAACGAAAACTCAAGAGTCGAGAAGTTTGTAGATTTATCTCATCTGGGAGAATATTGACCTCGGTGCAGCCATGATGGTGACGTCGGCAACATTACAGGCGAGTCTTACGGTCATTCAGGTAAAGTTTTCTCCTCACCATCACGGGTATCGGACAAGTACTGTACATTACAAACTTACCTTCAATATAACGAGCATTGACCCTATAGTTCATTAATTGAGAAGGTCAAGTGAACATATTAGTGTGCAAAGCCTATAAGAAAAGTAGTGAGGGTGTGTAGGGGTGTGTGGGAGGTGTGTGGAGATGTGTATGGAGGTGTGGGGAACTGAGGGGTGTGGAGTGTGTGTAGGGATGTGTGAAGTGTGTGTAGGGGTGTGTGGGGATGTGTATGGGGTGTGTATGGAGGTGTGGGGAACTGAGGGGTGTGGAGTGTGTGTAGGGCTGTGTGTAGGGGATGTGGGAGTTAATGTCAACAATATGTGTGTAGATCGAGAGAGGAACTATTTGCTAATACTGCCGGTAAAAACATGCCAGGGGAGGGTGTGGTGACTGAGGTGTGTGGTGACCGAGGTGTGTGGTGACTGAGGGGTGTGGTGACTGAGGTGTGGTGATTGTGGTGTGTGGTGACCGAGGTGTGTGGTGACTGAGGGGTGTGGTGACTGAGGTGTGTGGTGATTGTGATGTGTGGTGACTGAGGTGTGTGGTGACTGAGATATGTGGTGACCGAGACGTGTGGATGGTGACCTAGGCGTGTGGCCGAGAGCTGTGTGCTGGCAGCTGACTCACTGCATGAACGATCCCAGCTGACGTGAAGGACATGTTATTGGATTTAGAATGGCATAGAACGATAGAGTGATGGAAGGGGAGACGGATAGCCGAGGAAAACATATAGATAATTAATTGATACTGCGATGGTGGGTCGTATAAGCTTTTACGTCCCTTTAAAGGCAGTGTCGATAAAAACAATATTCCACAATGAGCTTAAAATGTATTGACACATCTTTTTAGGTAAGGTATGTTGGTAGCCGTGGTCATTTAACCCTTTGATGATGATGATTTAACCCTTTGATGATGATGATTTAACCCTTTGATGATGATGATGATTTAACCCTTTGAGTATGATGATTTAATCCTTTGATGATGATGATTTAACCCTTTGATGATGATGATTTAACCCTTTGAAGATGATGATTTAACCCTTTGATGATGATGATTTAACCCTTTGAGTATGATGATTTAACCCTTTGATGATGATGATTTAACCCTTTGAGTATGATGATTTAACCATTTGAGTATGATGATTTAACCACTTTGAGTGTGATGATTTAACCTTTGAGTGATGATTTAACCCTTCAGGACTAAAAAGCGTTAAAACATTGATCTGTTCATAATGTGCTCGGTAGCCCACACAGGTAGCCCACACAGGTAGCCCACACAGGTAGCCCACACAGGTAGTCCACACAGGTAGCCCACACAGGTAGACCACACACCTGTATCATGTCACGTAAATTGAGCACCACACACATGACCTTCCTAGCCCGGAGGGGGGGAAGGGGGTGACCTATATGACCTTGACATTGTTCGGGTACTGGCCAAAACAGGGTACAGTGCCTAGCTTTAAGCCAAGGTCAACAACTTGGGAAATTTCGCCCAAGATTGGATCAGAAAGGCGTAGACGTGCAAACAGAAAGTATAGCAAACAATGCAAATTAACCGAACTGATTTGTTTGTTTTTACTTTTCAATAATACGGACAATAATGATAAAACAAAAAATAAATATATATAGAGTCATCGCCCCCCCCCCCTACCCGCTTCCCCCCTTAAAAAAATCGAATAACAGAGAATGTTTTTGACCAGTTGGTGTAATAACAGGGCTCCCCAAGAGAGTTGACCCGATACCAAAATGTTGTTCTATAGCTCGTGTTTGTGCTGGCGGCGGGGATCAAATTTACACGACCAGACTGACAGTTTGTTCAACAACATACACAGGCATATTTTGACAGCGAGGTAATGCGTGTTTGTGTGTGAGTACTAATGGACGACAGAGGTCAAATTTGGTGAGGTTTTAAGGTCAAAATGTTCTTCTTTACTTTCACGCAGATAGGTCGATAAACAAAATTAATACACACGAGACACAAATGAACGTTCAAGACACAGATACACATATACACTAACAAACACTTAATATAAATCAGATACATAAAGATACCTGTGGACTCACTATATATAAATGCCACTCACGCTCTGGTATATGATGAACTGTGCCTCAGGTCGTCTCTGCAATCAAGGAAGGTCTTTAGTGTCACAATTATATAAGATAAGAATTAAACACTGACGCTGCAACAGATGCTTCTAACTCCTTCACTAACTCAGCTTCAACATGAACTGGACAGATATTTTGCCCAGTTAGTGAAATGGGATCCTAACCTAACCTAACCTAACCTAACCTAACCTAACCTAACCTAACCTAAACTAACCTAAACCTACCCAACCTAACCTAACCAAACCTAACCTAACCTAAACCTACCCAACCTAACCTAACCTAACCTAACCTAACCTAACCTAACCTAAACCTACCCAACCTAACCTAACTTAACCTGAGCTAAGTCAACCCAACCTAGCACAACATGTCCTGAAAGTTTTATGAAAAAAGTCAAAATTTAACCCTGATGACCTCTGGTGACCTCTAACTTCACGTGAGAACTTCCTTAGTTACTAGAGATTCGTCAGGTAGGTGTGTTAATTAATTACTAATCAAACCTGAATTAAAGTAACTTCCTCTGTCAGCGAGCGTTAATCATGACTTAAGCAGGTATGTTAATTATGTATACCTAATAGCACCAGGATACAGGTATGCATATGTATACTGTATATAAACACATAATACAATCCAACGTCCCTTTTCAACAAATATTTCAGCCTTAATATTCATTTGCTAAACGTGCTTTCAGGCTCCCGGGGTGACATATGAGCCGTCTGTTGTGGCTCATATCTGGGGGAGCTGCTAGACACTTATCAAGACCAGGCAGGTAAGGAGCCGTTCACTGTACACACTAACTAACCTCTTTAGACGCAGCGTATGGCACCACGATTTTAATCTATGTAAGAAATTTTTATTATTTTTTTCTGATCTCTAGCGATTTAAAGTTATTATTGAGAAGAAAAACTCACAAGCACAGACAGACACACACACACACACACACACACACACACACACACACACACACACACACACACGAGATATAAAACCAGTAGAGAGTGAGGCACTAGGAATCACTTCCCATTTATTCTTCAGCCTTGACTCCGCCTTTTCCGCCTTCCTCCTTGAAGTAGGTATTTTGGGAACCTGGGCCAACACTTGTGCTTAGGTGGGCCAGATGCCTAACTTAATAACTACCTCTGCCACACACCGCCCAGACCAGGAACAATGCACCTTAGAGCTTTAAATTGGGGATACAAAAAAAATAAATTGTAAATAAAAAGAAGAAAAAGTACATTTTGTAATATTTCTTAAGTTGTCCTTAATTAAGTATATTAGTCGGATGAAATATATATATAATTTTTGTGTGTATAAAGGATAAAACTATAGTTTCCATGAGGGACTAAGAGGAGTTTGAACATATATAGTGAAATGAGACCTTTTGAGAACGGTGCTTAACCCTTTATGGATGATGATTTAACCCTTTGAGAACGGCGGTTAACCCTTTGAGAATGATGATTTAACCCTTTGATGATGATGATTTAACCCTTTGAGGACGGCGGTTAACCCTTTGATGATGATGATTTAACTCTTTGAGAACGGTGCTTAACCCTTTGATGATGATGATTTAACCCTTTGAGAACGGTGCTTAACCCTTTATGGATGATGATTTAACTCTTTGAGAACGGCACTTAACCCTTTGAGGATGGTGATTTAACTCTTTGAGAACGGTGCTTAACCCTTTGATGATGATGATTTAACTCTTTGAGAACGGCACTTAACCCTTTGAGAATGATGATTTAACCCTTTGAGAACGGTGCTTAACCCTTTATGATGATGATTTAACTCTTTGATTAACCCTTTGAAATGATGATTTAACCCTTTGAGAACTGCTTGAGAACGAGCGGCACTTAACCCTTTGAGGATGGTGATTTAACTCTTTGAGAACGGTGCTTAACCCTTTGAGATGATGATTTAACTCTTTGAGAACGGCACTTAACCCTTTGATGATGATGATTTAACTCTTTGAGAACGGTGCTTAACCCTTTATGGATGATGATTTAACCCTTTGAGAACGGTGCTTAACCCTTTGAGAATGATGATTTAACTCTTTGAGAACGGTGCTTAACCCTTTATGGATGATGATTTAACCCTTTGAGAACGGTGCTTAACCCTTTGAGAATGATGATTTAACCCTTTGAGAACGGCACTTAACCCTTTGAGGATGGTGATTTAACCCTTTGAGAACGGCACTTAACCCTTTGATGATGATGATTTAACTCTTTGAGAACGGCGGTTAACCCTTTGAGAATGATGATTTAACCCTTTGAGGACGGCGGTTAACCCTTTGAGAATGATGATTTAACCCTTTGAGAACGGCGGTTAACCCTTTGATGATGATGATTTAACCCTTTGAGAACGGCGGTTAACCCTTTGATGATGATGATTTAACCCTTTGAGAACGGCACTTAACCCTTTGATGATGATGATTTAACCCTCCAAAACTCAAAGGGACAACAACTAAGGGAAACTGGCAGACAGCAGTGATATAAGACAAAGAATCAGGTAATAATGAAAGGTTTACTCTCGTGTATATGTAGTGGACTTTAAGGGGTAACTTACCTATGTATAAAGTAAAAGACGGACAGACGATTGACCTTGGCTAAAAAAGTTCCCGCAGAGAATGATGCCTTAATTCTTTACTTGGGTCTAGAGTCTTTACACAAACAAGGAGTTTTCATCAAGTCAACTCAATATTGTAAAAGTTTTGGATAGCAGCTGAGGTCAAACACTTTATACAGAATCAAAACCTCGAGAGAATAAGGCAAATGGATTACTTGTCTGGTTAGTGTGTGTGTTTCAGAGATATTTTCCTTAATAAATAATATGTGTTTATTGTGTGCGGTGGAATAGTGGATACAACTCTAGCCTCCTCTGCTGAAGGTTTTACACACACACACACACACACACACACACACACACACACACACACACCTGGATGTAAGGTACCTATCTTTACAGTTGAGAAATAAAGATGGTCGGGTACAATGCCCAGGACCATATTACCTTCTTGTACACTCAAGTTCTAAGACTCAGTAAGCTGTAGCTGTAATATTTCCCTGATGTTTTGGATCCTATTTTCATGCTCTGAATATTTTAAAATTTTACTTTAATTGTTTAACCCTTTGAGGATGATGGTTTAACCCTTTGAGGAGGATGATTTAACCATTTGAAGATGATGATTTAACCCTTTGAAGATGATGGTTTAACCCTTTGAGGATGATGGTTTAACCCTTTGAGGAGGATGGTTTAACCCTTTGAGGATGATGGTTTAACCCTTTGAGGAGGATGATTTAACCATTTGAAGATGATGATTTAACCCTTTGAGGATGATGGCTTAACCCTTTGAGGATGATGGCTTAACCCTTTGAGGATGATGGTTTAACCCTTTGAGGATAATGGTTTAACCCTTTTAGGATGATGTTTAACCCTTTGAAGACGATGGTTTAACCCTTTGAAGACGATGGTTTAACCCTTTGAAGACGATGGTTTAACCCTTTGAAGACGATGGTTTAACCCCCAAAACTCAAAAAATCATTTAATTATACAGTTTGCTGAATTTAAACCATGAAATAATATAATAATAATTCCTACACAAAATATTAATTATTAAAAATTATATTAATTAACCTGTGAAACTGCAGTAATGACTACACACCTGATCAACCTCTCTCACACCTGTCAAAAGTGATTCTTTATAAACTAACACATCCAGGACACAATTTAACCACATCCAGGACACATTTTAACCACATCCAGGACACATTTTAACCACATCTATGACATTTTAACCACATCTATGACATTTTAACCACGTCCAGGACACATTTTAACCACATCTATGACACATTTTAACCACATCCAGGACACATTTTAACCACATCCAGGACACATTTTAACCACATCTATGACAATTTAACCACACCCAGGACACATTTTAACCACATCCAGGACACATTTTAACCACATCCAGGACACATTTTAACCACATCCAGGACACATATTAACCACATCCAGGACACATTTTAACCACACCCAGGACACACTTTAACCACATCCAGGCTTCTTTGTGCGGGAAACTAGAATGGTTCAACAATAGATCTGGATATCAAGGTTTATCGCTATAGTTGTGAGAGATTATCGCTCATCAACGGCGCTGAGGAGAGAGGCACAGCGTTTGTAATCTTGCTAAAGCCAATAAAGTGTTTAACGATAGCCCCTCCAGATTTAATAGCGACATATTGCTTAGTTTGGTTTAGTGAGGTTGGTTAAGTTTGGCTCACACATAGGCTCTCTCACTCTCACACATACACTCTTTCACTATCACACACATACACACACACACACACACACACACACACACACACTTTCACTGTTACACACACTCTTACTGTTCTCTCTAGCTTCCTCTCTCTCTCTCTCTCTCTCTCTCTCTCTCTCTCTCTCTCTCTCTCTCTACAACACAAAAGCTTCAGCCAACCAAAAAAAAAAAGTCACCAGACGGTTACTTTTCCCTCTCATGTTCCTCTGTCAGCAGGTTAGTATGCGATAAAGTCTTTAAAATAAAATAAAAACTTTCTTAGTCCCAATACGTTAAGGAAGATAAGGCGACACAATTCAGACTTAGACTCAAAAGTTTTAGGGTTCCAGGTGGCTGCCCGGGCCAACTTTCTATACGAGGGAAGAAAACTATGAGACTAAGGTGACCTTTGGTTGTTCCGTACGGTGAAACCTCCATATAGCGGATTTCTCTCCCGATATTATCCGTTAGATGGGGAGGAGAGTTCACAATTAACGGTTCCTTGATATATTTATTAAATGTATTTTAATTAACGAGATAAACATTGATCATAGAGACATAAACTTTATCTATGAGCCTTTGGTCACACCCTGGGAGCCAACAGGACCGTAATGTGTGTGTGTGTGTGTGTGTGTGTGTGTGTGTGTGTGTGTGTGTGTGTGTGTGTCCTCTACTTAATTCAGTCATTACTTACCTCAATATCCTCTGTTATTGGTTTTGTTGTATAAGTTGACTTAATAAATGAGTCGTTGTAATCTTGCCAGGTTTTGTGTCGTGGGAATAACCTTCTATGATGGTAATCTAATTGGATCTTAATTCAGATGTTATACCAATATGTGTACTATGTGTGTGTGTGTGTGTGTGTGTGGCGAGGAGGTCCAAGGATTAGTAACGTTTAGGAATTTTTTTCCATCCACAAGATTAGTGGGCTGGGAGGCAGAGAAACCTAAATTAACCTTTATTGAAGTAGTTTAAAAAAAATCCTCGTGAGGAACGTTTACAGTAATGACTAAATCCCTGACATTTAACTTAACTTTAAAACAACATCAAATATTTTCCTTGTTACATTGATCCCAGACGAATAAGTAGACTGTAAGGCTTTTGATATGCAAGGTAAGTGAGTTTCGACACCATGCGTTAACCGGAGAACAGCTGAGATAACCACTGGCAGGTTTAATGATAGACTGACATAGATGGTTAAACGATGCGCCAAACCACGTCCTCTTGAATAATAAAAACCTAACCAAGGCTAAACTAAGTAAACGAAACCTGCCAAAAACCACGTCAAAAGTTTAATTAAACTTACGAAATTAATCTTAGACAAGGTTACACAGTTTCACTTCATTTCGTTTTTGGTTCCACAAGTTTTAACCTTTCTTCTTACCCTAAAAAGTTGTGGTCTTAATCTGGGATACAGTTAGTCTCACCTTCTACCAATATAATAAATCCTCTTTAACTTATTATTTAAAGTTTATTAATAGAATGTCTAACAGATGGCCATATTTCATCAATAACTTTAATATTCAGAGTAATCTAATATTGGCAACATTTATGATTAATAGTCAATCAGGCAGTGTTCGCGGATAAAACTATTCCTAATAAACTGTTAATTACTTATACCTGACCCTCACCGCCTCCCCCCTACCCTCTCCCCCTCGAATGGAAACAGATTATAAAGACAATACGAATAAAAACAACTTATTTCACGATTATATTCAAAGTTTAGGAGTTTAATGTCCAGTCTCAGATCACCAACTATTTCCAAGAATCATATTTTCAATCTTATAACGTGAGAGGAGTAGTTCAGCTCTCAGCCACGGAACATACAACACAGCCAAGGAACACAGCCATGGAACACACAACACAGCCAAGGAACACACAACACAGCCACGGAACAAACAACAACAGCCACGGAACACAGCCACGGAACACAGCCACGGAACACAGCCACGGAACACAGCCACGGAACACAGCCACGGAACACAGCCACGGAACACAGCCACGGAACACACGAATATCAAGACAATTGGTGAATGTTATTAGTCCAGTCACGAGCCTCAGAGAACGCGTCTTAGAATGTTTTAGTTTATGGGAGACTGACCTGCCAACCCGTCTTCCGGAGCTCTGTCTTTAAACTCTCTCTCTTTTATGCCTGTCTGTCTGTCTGCCTGTCTGTCTGTCTGTCTGTCTGTCTGTCTGTCTGTCTGTCTCATATACCTCTTAATTTATTTTCCTATTGAGTGAGATTTTTTCTTTATTCTCAACAAGTATTTTATGAATTATTTTATTATATATATAAGTCATATACATTTTTACCTTCTGTTTATAAAGTTGGTGAAAAACATCCCCTTTAATAATAATTTTTTGTACGTTCTTTAATTGTTGATTATTTGCGTAAGATAAAAAAAATGTCAGAATCCATTACCACAGCTGTGTATAGTCCAGTGGCCGGTGTATTAATGTATTAATGTACTTTAATTAACAACTAAGGTCTTGAAGGAGGTATTACAGGTTAATGCATTCACTCACAGAACTATCTATACTTCGGGTGGGGGGACGTAGATGAATTTCAGAATAAACACTGCGACTCCTGTTGTCTTGGTCGGGTTGTTCTATGTAACAGCATAATTATAACACTGAAAATCTATGAGTTAATTCCTCTTTTGTTTTTCTATCATAATTATCTCCGGTACAGTAACGAGTGTCTTGTATGTGGAGGTTTGTTTCTTAGTTGGGTAGCTGTCAGCATCCTTGGCGCCAGTATGTTACCTGATGACCATGAATTATTCAACTGTGATGGCTTCTAGCTTAGTCAGTGTGTGTGTGTGTTCTCTGATAACAGCTTCAGGAGCGGAGTATGTGAGGGAAGCAAACAAGATCCATGGATAAAACAATATACATAATACTTCCTGGTCCTTATGGTCGAGTTATAATCACGATAACATTTACCACGTCTTTGGTGTAAGAGCCTCGAGGAGATCCCCCAGTTAGGGAGGACGTCAGATGTTTCCAGCGCGGCAACTGTAGCCTAAATCGAGAGCTTGACTATGACAGAACGAGGTTTAAGCGTCGATGGATTAAACACCAACATCTATGGACATTTCAAGACGTCTAAGGTTTCAATAAGATGTTTTTACCGAAATATCATCCCTCAAAATCGACAACAGAGGATCAAGGCCAATCCTCGCAGCCTCTTTGAACTACGAGTATACTAAGCCGATCCAACCTGGATTCATTAGTGGAACTCCAAATTAAAGATAAAATTCGTCTACAAGAAACACCTGAATTCTCCTACCCACCCCCTAAAGTTAAAACCCCCCTGATTTTCTGCGGTGAACTAAAAAGCACGCGTCTCTTGAGAAAATCGAGACCACCATCATCACCATCATCATCATCATCATCATCATCATCATCATCATCATCATCCACCATCCATCATCATCATTCTTCTCCTGTGCCTCCCTCCGTATCTCAGGCAACTAAGGCGCGGCTTGATGAACAGATGGAAGAAGTGTAATAGCTTTGCTGAATGAGGCAAAAGTACAGTAAAAAAAAATATTAATAAAAGCAATAACGATCAAGACAAAACAGCATAAGTAAGAGTAGTAGAAGAGTTAATACCTGGCGGACAAAACTAATACCTGGCGGACAAAACTAATACCTGGCGGACAAAACTAATACCTGGCGGACAAAACTAATACCTGGCGGACAAAACTAATACCTGGCGGACAAAACTAATACCTGGCGGACAAAACTAATACCTGGCGGACAAAACTAATACCTGGCGGACAAAACTAATACCTGGAGGACAAAACTAATACCTGGCGGACAAAACTAATACCTGGCGGACAAGGAAGCATTAGTGTTAGCCTCTCAGGGAACTTCTTTGGTGAATTAAAGTTATTGAATTACCTGAGAGAATAATAATAAGACTTGGAATAACTCACTAAAGACTAATGATCCTCCTCCTCTTACTCCTCCTCTTACTTCTCTTCCTCCTCCTCTTCCTCTTTTCTTTTCATCTGCTCCTTATTCTCCCCTTCAATTTTACCCGTTGTTTATTTCGCTATTTCCACTTGTTTATAATTTTGTTTTATCGTTTTATTCTCAGTTTCCTCCATCATCCATCACTCATTCTTCCTATCCGATTTTCACTGTTTTTTTGAGTGAATGGAGTCAGTCACCAGCTGGTTGAGTGAGGTCACCAGCTGAGCACATTACTGAATCCTTCAAGCTTCACTTTTTAATTAGTATCCACACGATAATCACCTCTGTTCTAACTTTGAACTGACATGTGAAAATAAATTAGCCAAAACTGAAGTTACTTTAGTGTTTTATAAATTATTATGGTATATTAGGATAGTATCATTATTAATACTTATACCGGAGCTCACCTTCTCTTAATTAAGATTTGCTACTGAAATTTTTTGTAAAGGTCTGACGTGTTTTAATTTTCATTCGTGTTATTTCACATAAAAAAGATATTCTGCTGTCATACCTTTCAAGATTTTTTCTCAGCATGAACTTATGTACAACATTGTTCGTTTGTAATTAATTTACTTTTTATACTAAGAATAAGGCTATGACTACCAAATTATATTCCGAATAACATTAAAATGACTTCTTAAACAGCCGCCAGCATAACTTGCTATTTCCTTCTACAAGCTCAGGAAATCATTTAGAGAAATTTCTAACTCTTAAGTGTTATGAAATCACTACAGTGACTGATAACAGAAAATGTACGTTACCAGACAGGCGTGTGTGATGTAATAGACGACATGATAGAAATCAGAGGCATTAAATAATTGATCTAAAATGTTAAATCATGATCCTCGCCTTTGCCAGATATGGAAAGCGTTCGAACCTAACCTTGAAATACCGACAGACTGATAAAACTATATAAACAAAATTAACGCTTCATAAAGTCATCTGGTTCTGTGAAATAAATCAAGATCAATGAATAAATTAAACCAAATTTGAAAATGTTACTTGGTTACCTGAAATATCACCTTCAACCTCTACACCTCTGTAATTAACTAAGGATCTCGAGTGGACGTTTCATAAAACTTTTCAGAGCAATGAATATCTTGTTCCCTCTGAGTGTATTAATACTAGTAAGAGGAGTCTGACGCAGTGTGTCATGAAACATTCAGCTCTCCACTCACACTCTGAGGTAGACAAAGGAAAAATAATAAAGGCAAGATTCTGTTAAATAGCAATACGATATTTTGTATTTTGTTATAGAACCATCTGGGATAATTGTTGTAGAACCATCTGGGAAAATTAAGTGTTGTAGAACCATCTGGGATAATTGTTGTAGAACCATCTGGGATAATTAAGTGTTGTAGAACCATCTGGGATAATTGTTGTAGAACCATCTGGGATAATTGTTGTAGAACCATCGGGGATAATTGTTGTAGAACCATCTGGGATAATTAAGTGTTGTAGAACCATCTGGGATAATTAAGTGCTGTAGAACCATCTGGGATAATTAAGTGCTGTAGAACCATCTAGGGGTAATATGTATTCTCTCTTATAATTTCGACATAGAGTAAGACCATTTTAACCTCAGCACCGGCCACCTCCAGGAACGAGGAAGCAACAGGTGAGTTGAATTGACACTGTTATGTTTACTGAGTATATAAACTTTATTGTGGTCTTCTATCCACTCTGTTAATCAGTTTACTTTTATATAAGTCTAGTAAAAACAAAGTAGAAAAACTCTTATATATTTAAACTATTTGTACCACTAAACTGATGAGAAAAAATATCGCTATTTTCCGACTTTACGAGATTAAAAGTTAAAAAAATAATTATTTAAATATTTTAGTTATGATAAATAAAATAACGTAATGTTATTTGTGTGTACATTTTGGATTTTTTTTTATTCACCTACAATGATATTTTGTCGACTTTTATTAACCCATGATGGCGTATTGTCGACTTTTATTCACCCATGATGGCGTATTGTCGATTTTTATTAACCCATGATGGCGTATTGTCGACTTTTATTAACCCATGATGGCGTATTGTCGACTTTTATTCACCCATGATGGCGTATTGTCGACTTTTATTCACCCATGATGGCGTATTGTCGACTTTTATTAACCCTTGATGGCGTATTGTCGACTTTTATTAACCCATGATGGCGTATTGTCGACTTTTATTCATCTAATAGATGGCGTATTGTCGACTTTTATTACATTAATTGTCTCTTATTGTCTTAAGTTTATTGTCGACTTTTATTAACGAGTACGATGATGGCGTATTGTCGACTTAACCCCTTGAGTACAATATTTAATCCCATATATACGGTGATTTATCCCCTTGAGTACTCTGGCTAATCCCTTAAGGAGAATAATACTGTACTCTTGAGATGGAGACGTGGTACTAACCAGGTTTCTCAGTGCCTGATTATAATGTGTTTTCATCTCACCTCCATTTTCCTGTCTCCCGATGTCCTGAGGCTTAATCAAGGAGGTTCTTATTATACGGGTGAAAATAAACACTACACAGGTGAAAATAACAATACACGGGTGAAAATAACACTACACAGGTGAAAATTAACACTACACACGTGAAAATTAACACTACACAGGTGAAAATAACAATACAAAGGTGAAAATAACACTACACAGGTGAAAATTAACACTACACAGGTGAAAATTAACACTACACAGGTGAAAATTAACACTACATAGGTGAAAATTAACACTACACAGGTGAAAATTAACACTACATAGGTAAAAATTAACACTACACATATGAAAATAACACTACACAGGTAAAGTAACAAAATATGGGCCTAAATGAACTTCTTTAGTATGGACGTGCTATTGTGGTCTGACCCCGTGTTTATACTATACCCTGGGTCAAAATCTTCTTCATCAATCACTGTGTAGAAGTTATAATGAAGGTTGAGAATGAGACGATTAGATAGATCGTTTTAAGGGAGAAATAACTTGGTGGTTGTAGAGTTTAAACCATTTGTACAAGTGATGAATGACGCAATGTGTGGTTGCATTTGGTTTTAATCCGACGCAATGTGATTCTCTGTGTTTTAAAACGATGCAATGTGTGTGTTCTCTGGAGTTTTCAAAATTAAATTGTTGTTGGTTTTAATATCTTCTGTTTTGCATACGTGACAACAGAATTACACAGTGAACAAACGTAAAATCTCTTTGGTACATCAAGTCCTCGCGGCCCCTTGCTGTTTTCATTTTCATTTTTCTTTTCTCAACTATATCAATTCTGAAACCTGGATATATGACAAGCAGCAAGGCGGGAAAACGAGCCTTCACTTTGTGTTTTGCACAGTATTCAAGTATTGTTGTACAGTCACCCACAAAAATCCTGTCGTTTCTCATCCTGAGCCACGAACCCCAAGATTCAGCCTCGTGAACCCGAAGCATTTATGGAGAGTGTTTATTGTTTCGGGTTCATGAATCTGAATCTCGGGGTTGGTGGTTCAGGAGAGAAGACAGGATCTTTGTGAGTGACTGTACTGTAGGAACAAACCTCTTGAGTCTCGTCTGGTGTGTCTCTTCAGCCCCGAGTGATGAATAGAGGGATATTTGTGTTTTGTTTTTTACACGTCACTGACTCATGGACGATCAAGTGAGACGATGACTCCTAAATAGAGAATCATCATTAAGAAAAGTAATCAACAGTCTCAATCAAGATCGGTTAACTTGTTGTGGTAATATTACATTCGAAGATGAAATGTCAAATTATTCTATACAGTCCATTCTCTCTCTCCTCCATCTTTAACTGAGACAGACCAGACGAGGAAATTACTGCGGAAATAGAATTCTTTGCCCTGTCTCAGGATATGCTCCCTGGCTCTGTGGAATGGCAGGAATTCAGTGAGACAGTTCAGAAGTTCCCGACGCCACGACAGAGTGCTGGCTAGGTGCCTGTCAATCTTACAGACGACGTGACTGATGAGAGGACGTCCCCCCAGTGTTGCCAGAGGAACGGGCGACTTTAAGTGACTGCATAACCTAACCTAACCTAACCAAACCTAACCTAACCTAACCAAACCTAACCTAACCTAACCTAATCTAAATTTAACAATGCTGGCGAAATCCCAAGTCCCATTTCTCGTCGTATCATAACGCTCACTGTGCTTGGCTAATACAACCCCCCCCCCTTTCTGTCTCTCTTTTACTGTCTCTCTCTTTTACTGTCTCTCTCTCTCTCTCTCTCGCTGCTTGGCTGTCTATCTATCTTTCTCTCTATCTCTCTTTCTGTCTGTCTCTTTAAGCAAATCCCATCGCAGGGAGGCAGTCTTGAACACGCTACCCAACCACGTACACTGCTGCCATCTGTTGTCCTCAAACAAGATCAGACTGTGAGGACCTGGTGGTGTATGCTACAGAGACCAACTAGATGATGTGGCAGGAATAAGAGCACTGTGAATTATAGGAATCATCTCTCCCTCTCTCTCTCTCTCTCTATGCTTTTAGACAGTTTAAAATACCAAGAGATTAAAGACAAAATTAACTAACAAGACTCTCCTATAAATGCTCACTTACTAAGCAATGAATCAATAACGATAAAATGTCTTACACACACACACACACACACACACACACACACATAATTGCTCCTCTACATTATATTTCCCCCAAAAGTTTAATTTGTTCTACAATTTAACTCTTGGAACTTTATATTGTGTTATTGATAGAAGTCCCGGAGTAGCTGTAAACTGTGGAGCCGAGTCATGGTGGTTCATGGTAGGGAGGGTGAGGCAAGGTTCTTATTCATGGTGGTTCATGGTAGGGAGGGGGAGGCAAGGTTCTTAGTCATGGTGGTTCATGGTAGGGAGGGTGAGGTAAGGTTCTTATTCATGGTGGTTCTTGGTAGGGAGGGTGAGGTAAGGTTCTTATTCATGGTGGTTCATGGTAGGGAGGGTGAGGCAAGGTTCTTATTCATGGTGGTTCATGGTAGATAGGAAAGAGACAATTGAACGTTCAAAATTTAAAGTGAAATCTGACTAAGTTCTGGCGTTTAGAGAGACAGACAGACACCGGCTCCTACTACCACCAGAGATCCCTTGTCCGCGAATTGTTGTTCGACACCACAACAGCATCTAGCCGGCTGCTATGTTTTTTTCAACAAACCGTTAATTATTATTATTATTATTATTATTATTATTATTATTATTATTATTATTATTATTATTATTATTATTATTATTATTATTATTATTATTATTATTATTATTATTATTATTATTACGCAGACAGACAGATCATAATTTTGGCTGTGTTTTATCACCCAATTACATAATAAATATATTTTCCTATACAGAATA
Organism: Homarus americanus; assembly: GCF_018991925.1. NCBI lineage: Eukaryota > Metazoa > Arthropoda > Malacostraca > Decapoda > Nephropidae > Homarus > Homarus americanus. The sequence goes on from NW_024744357.1 coordinate 4,371,733, forward strand.
AAAATATCTATTGCACTTAAACTAGAAAACACACAGGAAAAACAGGCTTTATAAAACACTGAACAGCCAGGTGGAAGGATAAAGTGTTACCGCGAGCACAAAGGTAAATACATACGCTTCTTCCTTCCTCGTCACTTCCACAGTACACCAAAGTATTAGTGGTGCTGTTCTCTCAGTTTACAGTCTCACTTCCTTGGCCACTCCGCCGCCGCCGTTGACAGCAGACTAAGTGTGTCATGGATCGTGTTGACAGTCTCTCGTCGTGGGGGTCAGGCAACACGTTCAAATGTTTGTATAAGTTCCCTAGAAGTGACATTATGAGAGAGAGAGAGAGAGAGAGAGAGAGAATGAGGGAATTATTATACCCTGTACACCTGTCACTCGTAATAGGTCTGCTGTAGTGAGGCAATAATGGAAATTTTCTCACGTATTTTAATGATTTGATTTTACCATAATATGAACCAACAATATGAATAACTTAGACGATTAACTATTTAGCAATCGTACACACACACACACACACACACACACACACACACACACACACACACATACACATACACACACAGAGTATATTGTCTGTTAACATTCATGACAGTAATGAACGGGGAGGAGATGATTGGTTTCTGTCAGTTTCCCTCTCCCTAGAAAGACAGTGAGTCGTGTAACAGGTGAGAGGATTATAATACCATGACATCACATTGCGTCTGTCTCTGGGTAATTTGTGTCTGATTATGTCTGGTTCCGGCCCTAGTGTGAGCAGGCCCTTAGCCATAGTGTACAGATGGGGGTCATGGTGTATCGGTGATGTGGTCATGGTGTACAGGAGGTGTGGTCATGGTGTACAGAAGGTGTGGTTATGATGTACAGGAGGTGTGGCCATGGTGTACAGGGGGTGTGGTCATGGTGTACAGAAGGTGTGGTTATGATGTACAGGAGGTGTGGCCATGGTGTACAGGAGGTGTGGCCATGGTGTACAGGAGGTGTGGCCATGGTGTACAGGGGTGTGGGGTCATGGGTGGTACAGGGGTGTGGTTATGATGTACAGGAGGTGTGGCCATGGTGTACAGGAGGTGTGGTCATGGTGTACAGAAGGTGTGGTTATGATGTACAGGAGGCGTGCCATGGTGTACAGGATGATGTCATGTGGCCATGGTGTACAGGGGTTGTGGTCATGGTGTACAGGAGGTGTGGCATGGTGTACAGGGTGTGGGATGTACAGGAGGTGTGGCCATGGTGTACAGGAGGTGTGGCCATGGTGTACAGGGGGTGTGGTCATGGTGTACAGTTACATCAAAAACTCCGCGTCTCCTGCCGAACGAGTCATTACTATCGAAACTAAATTAAATAGAGCAGCGCCGGCAGTGTTGGGATCCTGAACTACACACCTGTGAGTATCCTTGGTCATAACGTCCCTTACCTGAGGATGTTGTACACATTTCATCTAACATTCCGTTCTGAATGTTAGGGTAAAACATATTTGGAGAAACACATGATTCCTCACTTCCTGTTTCATTGGTGTTGTCATCCTGCGAACCTCTTTCTCTCTCTCCTGGTGAAGATGGCGCGTTATTGAAGTTGGTCTCAGGGAAGAATGTCATTCTTAATACATATGAAAATTAAGCCCGTGATCATTTGGACAACATGGAAATATTAATATATTTTACTTGCATATCAGTAACATGTTTATACGTGGGAATCTATATTACATAAAAAGAAATATGATGTAACAAATACAAAGGCGCTTATTTTTTTAATTGAAAGGTGCAACAAAGAAATATCGTAATATATAGTCAAAGCAGATGAGACCCAAGTGACATCTTGTCGTCCACCACCAGCTAAACCTCTCCCGGCGGCGGGGAGGAACTGTTTCACTCCCTGTGTTTACTAAAAGATTGGATCACTTGTTTTAATTTGAATTTACATATTTTAGTGAGGTGGTCTGACCCAGTGTGGTGGTCTGACCCAGTGTGTTGGTCTGACCCAGTGTGGTGGTATGACCCAGTGTGGTGGTCTGACCCAGTGTGTTGGTCTGACCCAGTGTGGTCTGACCCAGTGTGGTGGTCTGACCCAGTGTGTGGTCTGACCCAGTGTGGTGGTCTGACCCAGTGTGTGGTCTGACCCAGTGTGGTGGTCTGACCCAGTGTGGTGGTCTGACCCAGTGTGTTGGTCTGATCCAGTGTGGTGGTCTGATGACCCAGTGTGTTGGTCTGATCCAGTGTGTTGGTCTGACCCAGTGTGGTGGTCTGATCCAGTGTGGTGGTCTGACCCAGTGTGTCTGACCCAGTGTGTTGGTCTGACCCAGTGTGTTGGTCTGACCCAGTGTGTTGGTCTGACCCAGTGTGGTGGTCTGACCCAGTGTGGTGGTCTGATCCAGTGTGGTGGTCTGACCCAGTGTGTTGGTCTGACCCAGTGTGTTGGTCTGACCCAGTGTGTTGGTCTGATCCAGTGTGTTGGTCTGACCCAGTGTGGTGGTCTGACCCAGTGTGGTGGTCTGACCCAGTGTGGTGGTCTGATCCAGTGTGGTGGTCTGACCCAGTGTGTTGGTCTGACCCAGTGTGGTGGTCTGACCCAGTGTGTTGGTCTGACTCACACACGAGTCACAGACGCGGGACCTCGGAGCAGTACACACAGCTCGTCCCAAACGTGCGAATGAGCTGTTACCCAAACTATATTGACCTGGTAATGCCATCAACCTCGGTGTAATGAGAGGTGCATCGGGCGGCCAAAACTGAGGACTGAATGATGGTGCGATAATAAATGTGCCCGGTGGAGTTATGGTCTTCGGTTTGTGCAATGAATATCACCTACCATGACACCATCAACATGGCACCTTACCAGATGTACTTTCTAAGGAAGAAAGTGCTTACAAGTAGGCACAAAAAGTGGAGCAATTGTTCCCACACGGAGTATCTGCCGAGGTGAAAGATTTAAAAAGTGCCACTGACAGAGGTGCACTTGACTGAAAGGCTGCCTTCATTGCAACAGTGCATGTCAACGCCATAAATCATGTGAAAACGTTGCTTAAGAATTATCCATGTATGCACCATACATGGTTAAGATTCGGAAAAGATCGACCAGGGAACTTCACATTTATGTTTATATAAGGAGATAGAGCAAAACAAAAACAAATATTACGTTTTCGTGGCCAATTTATATTTTTCGAGTATTTTGGACTTCAATTTCACCCAAGAATTTACATTTTGGCGGCAGGCACTGCTTCCATCTGATTCACGCGCAATCACCGTAAGTCTAGGCGTCACGTGACTATGTCTAACCAATCATTGTTGCTGTCGGTGTCACAAAATACCAAAGACTATAAACGAAAGATAGGAACTCTCGAGCTTTTGGGTGTGCGTGTAGTAAGGGCCTCTCAGGCAGATGGCGTTGGTATCGGCAAGAACATCGTCTGTTTGTTTACCGTTCAACTTCGGTGGCGCCAAGTTTGTACACAGCAGCAGTGCCGGATTAACCATGAGGCACTTGAGGCACTGGCCTCAGGCCCCTCGACTTTAAGGAGCCCCCAAATCCAAACATTCTCGAAGATGAAGCGTATAAAACATGAACTTCGTTCAACGATGTCCTAGCAACGTCTTAATTTTCTGTCTCTTATGAACATTAAATGTGTTATTTTGCAGAAGCTTAATATTGATGAAATCATTGATAAATTTGGGTATATTTTGTTCTTGTTATTTATATATACCTTGAGGGTAGGGGGCCCTGTGCCTCAGGCCCCGATTAAGCTTAATCCGGCCCTGCACAACAGCCATGCCTCACCCGTGTTTCCTGTGCGGAAAATCCAAAGAAATTCATCCTACTTTTAAATTTCATCGATTCCCTCGACAACAGGGACAGTTGAGTGTATATATAATGCATAATTACAGTTGAGATTCACTCAAAGAAACAATTTCCTCCACGTCATATGAGTCGTTTACTTTCGGCGCCACGACCCCGGCCAGCAGGCAACCGATGCGACGTCAATCGCTAAGTAGTTCAAGTTCGACCAAGGAAAGAGTTTGCTCCAAAGACTTTGACTATATACGATTTACAGTACATATCGAGAAACAAAAAAGCTTAATGGTTAACAAACTCAGAGAACGTACAAGATATATAATAAAAATAATAATGAATAATAACACAAGAAGCAAAGGTGGAGTGTGAGATTTACCCCCCACTCCCCCCCACTCCTTTCGGAGCTAGATTTTTGGGGGGTCTTGTCAATAGATGGCGCTGATTCCGGCTTTGCCGCGCACGGTTAATTCAAAAGCTTTCGTTTTATAGTCTTTGCAGGATACTCCTGCGTATACTTAATGTTCTGACTTTGACTAGTCGCATGATGGCTTCTCTCTGCAGTGGTGTTCTCTCTCACTTGACTAACCAATCACCGTGTATTTGAAAACGAAGCCGCTGCCATTGACATTTTTAAGGCTAATGGTATTCTGCCAGCCTCTGTGAAGTGCTGCAGGCGTTCATACGCAAAATATAGAACCATTTTGGAAGGACATCAAGAGTTTGGTTGTTTGGGCCGCCAAGAAGAAGGAACATTACTGACAATGTTTCGCTCGGTACATGTTGCAAGCCGAATACAACGATCACTAGACTGCAGTACACTCCATCACCTCCTCCTACAAGTAACATCACTTTATCCTCAGCATCTGTTAATTAAGGTCAGTTTTTTTTTACACAATGGAGGTCAGGTCTTTCTGGTTTCTCTGGTTAGCAGGTTTTTGTTTCGTCAGTTTTTTTCTCGTATTTTTATCAACAATTTCCCTCAAGCACAAAGCCATCTCCACTTTGTGTAACCAATATGTTTTTTTATAATATGGGGGGTGGGGTTATATCTCCATTACGGCTTATTTGCCACAGAAATAAAGGTCAGATTACCTTGGAACACCAGACAACACACTCGAAAACCTTTTTTTGTAATAGTTCCGTGGTCCAGTTTCTCCCGAGTCCTTACCGTTTCTTGTATATGTAAAGGAAAGTGATTTTTGCCCCTGTGAATTTTATCTACCTTTTCAATCACACAAATTCCCCAATTCATGAACTAGGTAAGATTTCACAAACGCTTCTTAGTCGGAAGAAGGGGCAGACTTTGTAAAACCAACAAAATTAGGTATAACTATTGAGGTCTCTGCGGTGTCATGGTAGCATCCCCTATTCTCACTTGGAGGTCCTCTGTTCAACTCCTGATTACCGAGGTATTGTTTGGATACCGAGGTCCGTGAGCATTTGTACTTATTAGATACTGTGCATAAGTAAAATCTTAGTTTCGGTCGTCTTTATATTTAGACAACCAAACTAACCTAACCCTAACCTTAGTGTGAACGTCATAGCGTGATAGTTTGCATCCAACTGCAGGAAAGGAAGGAGCCTTGAGGCCAACAGTGTAGGCGTGATGGTGGGGTCCCCATACACTGTGTCCTGTTGTAGCTTAACGTCACCAGATAATGAGACATCACAACACCTCAAGATGTGAAGGACTCATTGTTAGGTTAACGTTACATAATTTATAGTTCCCAAGTTACGAACTTACATATACAACAGTCATCAGGTTTTGCTCACTCAATATTAATGATGTAAACTGTGATAAAAATGTTGATACATTACAATAGAACATTAATGACAGGTTATACACGTAATAAAAAAAAGCTACAATCAATATGTTATTCCAAATAATGACCCAACATATGTGGTAACTTTCATGGTACCGTTTCTCCACACCTTCACGATAAGGGAGTATATAGCAAACCAAATATTGTTTTTCAAAAGTATTAGTCTCAATAATATTTTCTTGTATTATAATATAAGCTTGCTCTAACATTGGTGCTTTGGGTATAAAGTCGCCAGGCGTGAATACCCCCAGCGCCAGCGATGGGTCGAAAATCAAAACTGAACCCGACGACTCACAAGGTTCACTTCAGCGGTTCATTCTGATTGCTGAGGACACGGACTTTTTGAGGTATTGGAGGTGTGGCCATGAAGTACAGGTGTGGCCATGATGTACAGGTGTGGCCATGATGTACAGGTGTGGCCATGAAGTACAGGTGTGGCCATGAAGTACAGGTGTGGCCATGATGTACAGGTGTGGCCATGATGTACAGGTGTGGCCATGATGTACAGGTGTGGCAATGGTGTACTGGTGTGGTCATGGTGTACAGGAGGGGTGGTCATGGTGTACTGGTGTGGCATGGTGTACAGGAGGGGTGGTCATGGTGTACAGGTGTGGCATGGTGTACCAGATGTACTGGTGTGGCCATGGTGTGTACAGGAGGTGTGGTTATTGTACAGGAGGTGTGGTCAAATATCTCAGCCAACCTTCATATTTACAGTATATAAGGTGTTCTAGAAAAATGTCCTGTCTGCCTCCTTCCTGCCTACTCCCTGCCTGCCTCCCTCCCTGCCTCTCCTCCTGCCTCCTCCTGCCTGCCTCCCTCCTGCCTGCCTCCCTCCCCTGCCTGCCTGCCTCCCTCCTCCCTCCCTCCCTCCCTCCCCTCCCCCTGCCTCCTGCCTCCCTCCCTCCTGCCTCCCTCCCTCCCTCCCTCCTCCCTGCCTCCCTCCCTCCCTACCTGCCTGCCTGCCTCCCTCCCTGCCTGCTCCCTGCCTGCCTCCCTTCCTGCCTCCCTCCCTGCCTGCCTCCCTCCCTGCCTGCCTCCCTCCCTGCCTCCCTCCCTGCCTGCTCCCTGAGACGCTGTGAGTTGGAGGGAGTGCAGGGAGCAGGCAGGGAGGAAAGGAGGCAGCGTCATTTGTCTGAGACACTCTATATTCACTATCATAAATATCAGTACAGTTGCAGCTATTCCTATTATATTAGGAAAATGGTAAGTGAACACGTCTTTCGGTTGTGAGAGACAGTCCCAAACTGGACAGAATCAGAGCTCATACTAATGTATTGAACTGAAATGAAGGTTTGAGAACGGTGAGTGTTTTAACCTCGGTCACGGTCAGAGGTCTCGGTCAGAGTGAGAGGATGAGTACCAAGACCCGTTTATTTAAGCCCTAAGAGTATCATACAGAGAGGTTGAGTACCATGACCCAACACCCGGTATCACTCGACCACAGGACGGCATCCCTCAGAGAACAGCAAGATGAAAGTGGTAAACTTGATATGTAAACACCGCACGTTCTTGTCCCCGGCAAGAGTTATACAGCTGACACACGATATTACAGGGCAGGCAAGGGCAAGAGGTAGGGCCATCAGAAAGCTGTTATTCTTGCTCCACTACCATTACCATGACGCTCAGACCAGCTATGAATAAGACACTGTTATGTATCACAGTGGTTATCATTACAATAAAACCGAATGGAATAGTCTGTCGCGTTGTAACATCACCTCTTTGGAATCCATAAAAAAAAATAGGATTGTATCTATTCATATTTTGTATAAAAATATGTCAATGTAAAATGTATTGAAATGTGAGGGTGGTAATTGTCATCGCCGTTGTCATTACATTAAAGCCAAATGGAAGTGTCCCTCGTACTGTGAGATCAACTCTTATATACACCCCCACGCCACCAAATGGATCCTCAGCACCACATTTACAATACACATAAAAACACAATATCGGACTATACTAGGTAGCGTGACACTCTTCCTGGGACTAACGGGGTGACCAGCCTATACACTCAGCCGGTCACACAACGCAATTATGTCAAGTTTACAGACAATATACGTTACTGAACTTTACTACCAAGTTTATGTTTTATACCATCAGATACATTACAGTGAGATGAACTTTTGTGTATTTATGAAGTGTTCTGTCTTTTGTTACTTTTCCGTAAGGTGGAGTATTGTTACTATTGTAGTCTTGTATATACCATCTTCGTTTCCTAATTTAAAATATCCTGTTATGGAATATTTAATTGTTAGTTCTTTTTTATTCATGGTTGAGGTTTGGTTATTTGAATCTTGGGTGTTTTCTTAAGAATACGTTTACTGCTACAACACCTGGACGGCCACAAGTTACCTGTGGGAACCTGCCATCAGCCCCAGGTGTCTCAAGCCTCGTAGATCCCGCCCAGGTATTAAGTGTAATTTATCTTGGTAGTTTAGATAAGCTAGACATACAGCGGCCCGTAGTCAGCGTTGTCCTAGGAGCGATTTTACAATGTCAACATATGAAGGATATAAACTTATTTCCCACAACAATAAACTGATCAGAATACTCTCTTAAATGATTGTGTCTAATAATGTGTATAAAATTAGTATGGGTGGGTTTTATAGATGGTGTTCGCAGAGTGTAGTCGTCTATTCTATAACTAAATTAGCCCTTTCACAGAGTCTTACGGTAGCCAGAATAACATAGCAAGTTATTTAGCTAGACCATCGTGACTGGCCTTGAGATAACACGTTGGTCTGAAAAACTTTAATAAAGATTCAGGTAAAAGAAAGTTATTAAACACAAAAAATAAGGAAAACAAAACTTGATTATGGGATTAAGAAGGAGTTAAAACAATTAACTTTAACTCGTATTGTGTTGTTAAAGTTATTAATAACCATTTCCATGACGAGTGTTGTAGTTATAGTTTTAATAACAAATTCTGTTATCTAAATCTATTTCGAGGATTACTGTACCTCAGAAAGACACACACACACGTACACACAGCCCAGGGAGTCGGAGGTCAAAAGGAGAATCACTGATATAAAAAAGCCAGGCTAATGACGTCATAAAATTGAACTTAAAACATACTTTTGGAAAACTCTATTATTCCCAGACAGTATCTTGTCATAATTATGGGCCATTCTCCCCAGCATTATGATCCCTGGCCACCACCACCACCACACACTATCAAGTTTCCACAGTATTAACAAACTTATCTCCACGTCTTACAACACTCAGATCCCTGCCTGCCACCACACACCCGACCACTTTATCCCAGCAGGTGACCACTTCTACTGCACTCAAGTCTGTTCACTCTTCCCTTGTACACAAATAAATATATAGAGATAATAACTATAACTTTATAACTATACATACGACTGGTAGTCATCTACATTCCTTTCTCGGTTATGTGTGGTCGAGCGTCCTACTGGTGTTGCGCGCCCATTGAAGGGGATGCAGTCGCCGTAGTAGTGAGGTTCTTGTCCTTACCCCTCTGTTGCTTGTCTCTTGATGCTTCAAAGACGGGGAGAGAGAGGTTTTGATATACTAACTCAAGGGAACGGTGAGAGTAGCTTCCCCTTCTTGACCCGACACTTAAGGTTAATTTGGGAAGAAGTTGATAAATAATTCCCTCTTTGTCGTCTCAGAAAGTTGGATGGAAGGAGGGGACATGTATTCGAATATATACCTCCTCGGGGAAGTATTCTTGCTGCTGAGGTGTTGGTCAGTTCAGGGCTAGATACACTCTTGTATATTCAAGGCTCTACTACATCCTTACTGTCTTCAGGGTTAAGCGTCCTTTTTACACTCTAGTCTTCCTGTTGGTGCCTTTTAATGTCGGCTGAGATTGAAGGATTAATGCCTAAAATCCAATATGGCCGACCTGGATGACCAGTGTATTGTGAACATTATAATGTAACAACACAACCCGTTGACTTTGATTTTAATAGTGGCTATCACTTCAAAGGATTTCTGTTGGCAAGAACTAGGTACTAGGTATGTACTGGCTCTCTGTTACGTACTGTTGTCTTGACAATTTTCTGAACTTATGGCTTCTTCAACCTTAAACTGTGACCCCTGGTGAGGCGGGAGTCCGTCAGCTCCAGGTATAAAAACTTGACTAAGTAGTGTCCTCTGAGGTGTTTATAAACTTGCCCGCCTGTAGTATAAGCTAGGCAACTGTAGGCGTTATAATCTTTCTTGTTTTTTTTACCTAAGGTGCAGTAGTCCAGGCACCAGTCTGAACATTTTCAATCAACTGATTGTAGCTAGCATATCTCCAGACGGGTAAGCTCCTCATTTTGGAAGAGAGTCTAGGTATGTTAACGCCGTTCTTATAAGACCTACAACTTTATATGCTTGATTCATCTCCTCACTTCGGCCTGAGAACTTCACTTCACTGTCAACACACAGACCCAGGTCATTTTCACATAATTTTTTCTCAGTGAATGCTGTTTGTTCGTTCCGTTGAGACATGTGATATGTCTCCTTGTTGTTGGTACTACTTACAGTCGCTGCATCCTTTTGTTTTTCGTGATGTTGAATCTTAAATGCCATTCCTTTATTAACTCCGGAAGCTGAACGAAATTTTTCTGTTAGTCCAACGGATAAGATGTCAAAAAGGACAGAATTGTTCACATTTGGAGGAGAGCATTAAAATTGGCAGATATATAGTTAACCCTATGTGGAATCCTATAAAGTTGGACTCATTTCGTAATTTAATTCTAAGGTCGTTATAATAACTTTATAAAATGACCAGAAGCTGTGTAAATAATTATCAAGAGCCATTTTACTTGTTGTTCAATTGAATAACACTTTATTGTTGTTTGGTGGTGTAGCTCCGAGTATATTATTCACTTATGCAACCTTTCATTCTCAGTTTATATTGAAATGGCGACTTTGTAGAAGCTTGGTGAATAGCTCAAAAACAGTGATTGGACTGATGTATTGACCCAGGCAAGCATTACCACTTCAGGTCGGCCATATGCCCTTTTGAAAGCACCACTTGTAACACGTTGTAGATGTGTACACAAGGTGACACTCGCACCAGTATCACTCCTGAAAAAAAAAACTCATTCTGAATGGGTTTCAGTTCACGACCAGGAGCACAAGTATTTCTCTAAATGAAATCTTGATATGTGAAGAAAACACCACAATTCAAATACTGGTAATCTGCTATAGAGCTGATGATGCTGGAATATATGACATCACTCAGAGAAGGCGATTTCATGCTGTTATTACATCCTTTGTGTCTCGCCCAGTCTCATCCCCAAAAGAAAGAGATCTAGACAACAGTGATATTGGTAGTGCAAGCCTTAAGTAGGGTAGACTTCATGAGATTCTCCCTAGGTGTTCCCAAATACTCAGTCATAAATGAACAATAAAATCCTAGGCGAAAAGGACCAACAGAACACCAAGGTAAATCTACCTTATTTACATATATTAACAAATAAAAGGCACAAGATATTATATAAATGCACTTCCTACCTAAATGGGAGTTCAGCATAAGTACCACTGACTACCACCTTTCATTCTCTGGGTAAGGACACAGAAGCTTTATTTCACGTGGTGTGGCCAAGAGGGTTCACTGATGTGTGTATAAATTTGCCTTCATCTGCCGATATTGTCATTGGGTTCTCATTTTGGTCACCTACTCCGCCTACACCGCCGTTGGGGGTCTTATTGGAGCTCTGTAAGCATGTCTGCCTGATGCTGGGCTCCACCGCAGATTTTTCATTTGGGGTTTACTCCCGTAACTTTGTACTGTACCTACAAGGTTAATCTGCAAGGCAGTAGGGCATTGTTTTGGTAGGCGCCAGGATGTGATATGTCAACATGTATGGACATCATCACTACTGTTACACATCACAGCACGATAACATTATCAACATCAGCACTACAGTCACACATCACCTCTGCAGTCATACATCACCACTACCACTATCACATTATCAAAAATCACCACTACAGTCACACATCACCACTATCACATTATCAACATCACCACTACTGTCACACATCACCACTGTAGTCACATATCACCACTACCAATTTATCAACATCACCATTGCAGTCACTCATCACCACTGCCACTACCACATTATCAACATCGTCACTAATGTTACATATCACATCAATATAACATTATCAACATCACCACTACTGTCACACATCACCACTACTGTCACACATCACACCACTATAACATTATCAACATCACCACTACTGTCACACATCACACCACTATAACATCACCAGTACCGCCACACATCACACCACTGTAACATCACCACTGCCGCCATACATCACACCACTATAACATTATCAACATCACCACTACTGCCACACATCACACCACTATAACATTATCAACATCACCACTACTGTCACACATCACACCACTATAACATCATCACTACCGCCATACATCACACACATCACCACCCACACCACCACATACCCCCACACATCACCACTACCCCCACACACCCCACCCCCCACACATCACTACTACCACACACACACCACTCCATACATCACCACTACCCACATCACATACCTCACACATCACACACATCACCACATCACCACATCACCACTACCCCCACTCACCACACATCACCACTACACACATCACCCCCACACACACACATCACCACTACCCCACACATCACCACTACCCCACACATCACCACTACCCCACACATCACCACTGCCCCCACACATCACTACCCCACACACATCACCACTACACCCACATCACCACTACCCCCACACATCACCACTACCCACATCACCACTACCCCACACACACCCTACCCCATCACCCACTACCCCATACATCACCACTGCCCCATACATCACCACACTCACCCACCATACATCACCACTCACCACCACACATGACCAGTACCACACATCACCACTACCCCATACATCACCACTACCCCACTACATCACCACTACCCCACACATCACCACTACCGCCACACATCACCACTACCCTACACATCACCACTACCCTACACATCACCACTACCCCCCACATCACTCCCCACACATACCCCCCCCACACATCCCCACTACCCCCACACATCACCCACTACCCCACACATCACCACTACCCCCACACATCACCACCACCCCACACATCACCACTACCGCCACACATCACCACTACCCCCGCACATCACCACTACCGCCACACATCACCACTACCCCCACACATCACCACCACTGTCAAATGTTCCAATCATCTTATATATTATACCCTTAAGTTTAACCCCGTCAGGTGTTCCTTGGTAAGATTGACTGGATAATAATTGTTATTCTCTCCGAGTTATCCGTATTCACGTTTGCTTATAAATATATATATATTAATATAATTATGGGGAAGATAACTCGGTCTAAACAGTTACGATCTAGGGAAGTGCCTCCTCTCGGGGTCAGGAGGAGTAAGCGTCTACGTTAACAGCGCTATTTCAAGAATCGTCATCAAGTGTCTGCAGGTGGTACTCTGACCCTCTTCTTGGACCCGCCCCCACGGAAAACACCATGGCCAAACCTCGATAACATGCCAAGTGTACAAGTCTGTAAGATTGTTAACGTTAATGCTGTCATTAATAATCGCCCTTGTACCATGTTTGTGGATTCAGGCACGACTTCGCTTATGATGGACCACTCAATGGCTAAACAACTAGACATTTTAAAGCATATAGACAAAATTGATAAACAGGTACTGGAAACGTGGGAAGGGCGTGTATTAATTGAGTTTCTGGTGATAAAAAACATAGAGGTTAAACTTGAAAATGATATAGTTTTGTTGTGTGATATTTATATCACGCCTTTTGATAAGGAGCTGGCTATCAACGCGCCTATACTGTTGGACAACAAAACGCTCCGTAATAAACGTGTCATCCAAACCTTTGAAAGAAAATTCTCCAAATTATATTTCCCCAATCCCAAGGTGCTCAAGCGTCCCATTACCACCAAAGACGTTTTTTATACCCTCAAGGCTCATGCAACTGAAGCCTTGGACCAGCCCTCACTCAGTATCCTCCTTGACACCGGTGCATGCGATGTTTACATTTCCAAAAACTGTTGGGAAAATAAATTGGGGTTACGTGTTCGTCCAGAAGAAATTAGGATAAAAGTGGGTCCCAACTCGTTTATACACAGCCGGCGGGTGGATGACTGTGCTATTTTAGGATTGGATCTGGTTCTAGGTGTAAATATGTTGACCAAGTACCGTTGCGCACTAGACTACCACGCACACAAATTATACTTTAAGAAGAGTAATAAAGTTTATGTTGCCAAGACTAACGCAAAGAAGATCTTCTGAGTTTTGAACGTCTTTTCCTGTGTCATTTTGATGCACAGTACAAGGATTTGAATTAATGATTACCGGAGATCCTACTCAAGGGAATAAAGTCGAGACCAAAAAAATGGTACAGTTGCCGACACACATAAATTGATAAAACAGTATGTATCTCTCTTTCATTGTCGTTGGGTTCTCTTATTGGTCACCTCTTTCGCCTATATCGCCGTTGGGGTCTTATTGGAGCTCTGTAAGCATGTCTGCCTGGTGCTGGGCTCCACCGCAGATTTTTCAGCCCATAAGAGCCCTCACTGATACATATAAGAATAGCACCATCCCATCTTTTGTTAAAATAATAAACAACTCCTGATTTATGTACTGTACAGCCCTGTAAATGTATTGAACGCATATCATTATGTCTAAATCAACTTGTAAGTTAGTATATTTTCAGCCACCGGCTGCAACTCTATTAATAAACCGTTTATTATTATTATTATTTTATTATTATTATCACGTTATCAACATCACCACTAACATTATCACGTTATCAACATCACCAGTACAGTCGCACATCACCACCACCACTATCACATTATCAACATCACCACTACCATTATAACATTATCAACATCACCACTACCATTATAACATTATCAACATCACCACAACCATTATAACATTATCAACATCACCACTACCATTATAACATTATCAACATCACCACTACCACTGTCATATTATCAACATCACCACTACCATTATAACATTATCAACATCACCACTACCATTATAACATTTTCATCATCACCACTACCATTATAACATTATCAACATCACCACTACCACTATCATATTATCAACATCACCACTACCATTATAACATTATCAACATCACCACTACCATTATAACATTATCAACATCACCACTACCATTATAACATTATCAACATCACCACTACCACTATCACATTATCAACATCACCACTACCATTATAACATTATCAACATCACCACTACCATTATAACATTATCAACATCACCACTACCATTATAACATTATCAACATCACCACTACAGTCACACATCACCACTACCACTATTATATTATCAACATCACCACTACCATTATAACATTATCAACATCACCACTACCATTATAACATTATCAACATCACCACTACCATTATAACGTTATCAACATCACTACTACAGTCACACATCACCATTACCATTTTAACGTTATCAACATCACCAGTACAGTCACACATCACCACTACCACTATCACATTATCAACATCACCACTACCATTATCATATTATCAACATCACCACTACCATTATAACATTATCAACATCGCCAGTACAGTCACACATCACCACTAACACTATTATATTATCAACATCACCACTACCATTATCATATTATCAACATCACCACTACCACTATAACATTATCAACATCACCAGTACAGTCACACATCACCACTACCATTATAACATTATCAACATCACCACTACCATTATAACATTATCAACATCACCAGTACAGTCACACATCACCACTACCACTATTATATTATCAACATCACCACTACCATTATCATATTATCAACATCACCACTACCACTATAACATTATCAACATCACCAGTACAGTCACACATCACCACTACCATTATAATATTATCAATATCACCAGTACAGTCACACATCACCACTACCACTATTATATTATCAACATCACCACTACCATTATAACGTTATCAACATCACCACTACCATTATAACATTATCAACATCACCACTACCACTATCATATTATCAACATCACCACTACCATTATAACATTATCAACATCACCACTACCATTATAACGTTATCAACATCACCACTATCATCATAACGTTATCAACATCACCAATATAGTCACACATCACCACTACCACATTATAAACATCTCCACTACCAATATCATATTATCAACATCACCACTACCATTATAACGTTATCAACATCACCACTACCATTATAACATTATGAACATCACCAGTACAGTCACACATCACCACTACCATTATAACGTTATCAACATCACTACTACCATCATAACGTTATCAACATCACCAATATAGTCACACATCACCACTACCACATTATAAACATCACCACTACCAATATCATATTATCAACATCACCACTACCATTATAACGTTATCAACATCACCACTACCAGTATAACATTAGGAACATCACCAGAACAGTCACACATCACCACTACCATTATAACGTTATCAACATCACCACTACCATCATAACGTTATGAACATCACCAATATAGTCACACATCACCACTACCACATTATAAACATCACCACTACCAATATTATATTATCAACATCACCACTACCATTATAACGTTATCAACATCACTACTACTGTCACACATCACCACTACCATTATAACGTTATCACCATCACCAGTACAGTCACACATCACCACTACCAATATCATATTATCAACATCACCACTACTATTATAACGTTGTCAACATCACCAGTACAGTCACACATCACCACTACCACTATCACATTATCAACATCACCACTACCATTATAACGTTATCAACATCACCAGTACAGTCACACATCACTACTACCACTATCACATTATCAACATCACCACTACCGCCACACATCACACCACTATAACATTATGAACATCACCACTACTGTCACACATCACACCACTATAACATCACCACTATCCCCACACATCACCACTATCCCCACACATCACCACTACCCCACACACATCACCACTACCGCCACACATCACTACCACTACCCCCACACATCACCACTACCGCCACACATCACCACTACCCCCACACATCACCACTACCCCCACACATCACCACCACTGTCAAATCACCACTACCCCCACACATCACCACCACTGTCAAATGTTCCAATCATCTTATATATTATACCCTTAAGTTTAACCCCGTCAGGTGTTCCTTGGTAAGATTGACTGGATAATAATTGTTATTCTCTCCGAGTTATCCGTATTCACGTTTGCTTATAAATATATATATATTAATATAATTATGGGTAAGATAACTCGGTCTAAACAGTTACGATCTAGGGAAGTGCCTCCTCTCGGGGTCAGGAGGAGTAAGCGTCTACGTTAACAGCGCTATTTCAAGAATCGTCATCAAGTGTCTGCAGGTGGTACTCTGACCCTCTTCTTGGACCCGCCCCCACGGGAAACACCATGGCCAAACCTCGATAACATGCCAAGTGTACAAGTCTGTAAGATTGTTAACGTTAATGCTGTCATTAATAATCGCCCTTGTACCATGTTTGTGGATTCAGGCACGACTTCGCTCATGATGGACCACTCAATGGCTAAACAACTCGACATTTTAAAGCATATAGACAAAATTGATAAACAGGTACTGGAAACGTGGGAAGGGCGTGTATTAATTGAGTTTCTGGTGATAAAAAACATAGAGGTTAAACTTGAAAATGATATAGTTTTGTTGTGTGATATTTATATCACGCCTTTAAATAAGGAGCTGGCTATCGACGAGCCTATACTGTTGGACAACAAAACGCTCCGTAATAAACGTGTCATCCAAACCTTTGAAAGAAAATTCTCCAAATTATATTTCCCCAATCCCAAGGTGCTCAAGCGTCCCATTACCACCAAAGACGTTTTTTATACCCTCAAGGCTCATGCAACTGAAGCCTTGGACCAGCCCTCACTCAGTATACTCCTTGACACCGGTGCATGCGATGTTTACATTTCCAAAAACTGTTGGGAAAATAAATTGGGGTTACGTGTTCGTCCAGAAGAAGTTAGGATAAAAGTGGGTCCCAACTCGTTTATACACAGCCGGCGGGTGGATGACTGTGCTATTTTAGGATTGGATCTGGTTCTAGGTGTAAATATGTTGACCAAGTACCGTTGCGCCCTTGACTACCACGCACACAAATTATACTTTAAGAAGAGTAATAAAGTTTATGTTGCCAAGACTAACGCAAAGAAGATCTTCTGAGTTTTGAACGTCTATTCCTGTGTCATTTTGATGCACAGTACAAGGATTTGAATTAATGATTACCGGAGATCCTACTCAAGGGAATAAAGTCGAGACCAAAAAAATGGTACAGCTGCCGACACACATAAATTGATAAAACAGTATGTAGCTCTCTTTGACTCTGTATCTTAGTGTAATTTGTTTCTGAAGATTGTTAAATATATGAAAGTGCTTCAGATGGCTTACAAGTTTACACACACACACACACACACACACACACACACACACACACACACACACACATACATACAACCCCACCAATGTATGTAAGAAGTCATTTATGTCCAATGTATATCTTCAGCCTTCAGGTTGTAGAACTTTTTCAATAAACCGTTAATTATTATTATTATATATATATGCACAAGCAGAAACGCCGCTCTCCGGACGGCTCATCCGCCACGGTAGGACGCCACCCTCCGGGAAGCTCCACATTGTCTCACTGTTCAGTCCCCAAAACTTCTTCTTCCATCAATAGTTCATTAACGGTGTATAAGTTCCACCATTTTTTCACTACAACGGTACAACAAAGTATATTTTTTTAGCATTAAACTGATATTATTTTATAGTCTAATCATCACTACATATAACACCACCCATCATCACTACATATAACATCCTCTATCATCTCTACATATAACAACATTTATCATCACTACATATAACATCATCTATCATCACTACATATAACATCATCTATCATCACTACATATAACATCATCTATCATCACTACATATAACACCATCCATCATCACTACAGATCGGTAAAGTAGTTTCCGAGATTCTCGTGCGGACACACAAACAGACAGACAGACTTCTTTGTTATATACTGTATATATATATATTTCATGTAGATCCACAATGAAAACGTGGATAAGATACATCTTGATAAAATCACACGGGAAAAGGGAAACAATGGAGCACCTTAGCTTTCGTCTTTATTCAAGACATCTTCAGAGGCAACTTCAGACATGCCAAGAAGAGCCTGAGGTAGGGGGTGGGGATGCTCTGAGCTAAGACTGCCTCTTCTTAATTTGCTGTAATTAGACTTTATTTCCAAGACAGATAATATGAATTTGGTTTTAATGTTCAGATTTTTGTCCATAGAAAGCGATTTGCCTCCGTTTACGCTCTCACGGGAAGTAAATTCAGCACTTTGTTTTTCCACGTTTTATTTAATATTTTATGATGAAACTTCGTCTTGTGCACCAAAACTCAAACAAAATTAAAAATAGAATAATAAACTTAATTATCAACAACAAATTAATCTTAGAATTTCCTCTATATTACGGTTGTTGATATTTATTGCCGATATACGTTTATCTTGTAAGGTGTGGCCAGAGACAGACTTGACACAGCTTCAAGTGTCGGCTACAAGGGAACAAAGTATTGACTGACACTTTTGTTTGAAAATGTAGGGTTCAGCTGAACACATTTATGGATGAGATGTTAAAATCTCCTCATGTTCATTTATTTTTTTATCACCTAAAATATTTACCCTGTCTCGTCATTCTTCACAGAGCTGCGTCCGAGCTCACAGTAGTGTCTGTGAAGTAAGTCGTCCTCTCAAGGTAATACACGGTCTACTTGTTATTTGAAAGATCTTGTCCTTTACACTTCCAAACATCAAAGCCAGCAAGATTGGTCTCGCTATCAAACGTGACGACTACAAGATGTCACCACATAAACCTTCTCCAAAAACATGTCAAGGAAACCACAGACCCACCCACAGTGTTGAGAAAGTCTCGGCTGAAGCAGCTTCAGTGCAGATGCTGCCACTTGAAACAACCTAAACTTTCTCACATTATGCAAATGAAATCTTCATCCCATACATTGAATCTGTGATGGAGTTGGTAAAAAGACTAAACTTTGTGTAGGAAGTTTACCGACCTGTCAGTTTCAGGAAGGGAAAACAGAAGACGAGAGAAGCCGGGAAGCATACTCACTAAGTCTTATCACTCGCGATGGTCCCTACAGTCTACTAACCCTAATACCTGTTAGAAATTGTGTTAAATGTAGGTCTCCTTAGTAGTTTGCCGGCAGTGAGTACATTACTCGACCGCAGCTACCAAACAGGGAGGTACTACCGCCTGGGAAGATATTGGAAGCATAATGTGTTGTCTAATGGTAGACCCTGCTGCCATATGTGACCAAGTCCCAGGTTGATGATCTGACTTTCTGCTTCATTTACACACAATTGCAGGGTCTCAATTGTTTCTCTTACTATTGACTTTGTGATTCTTTATTATTATTATTATTATTATTATTATTATTATTATTATTATTATTATTATTATTATTATTATTATTATTATTATTATTATTATTACTACTACTACAGTGTTATTTTTATAATTATTATTATTTTTTATTATAAAATTTATTTATGAATTATTATTATTATTATTTTTTTATTTTTTTCATTTATTGGGCACCCCCCTACATCCCTGAATACGAATTCGCAACTTTCGACTTACAGCAGGTACCTACTGTACTGCTAGGTGAACAGGGACAAAGGGTACTAGGAAGTGTCCAAACAACTTCCGCCGGCCCGGGAATCGAACCCGTGAATTATTATTACATTTTCGCCTCCCAGGCCCCGATGTGGGTCAGTGACCTGTGTCCGGGTGGGCTTATACCCGCAAAAAAAAATAATAAAAAAAAAAATAATTAACATTCCCTGAGGAAACAAATTTTGTTATTGTTAGATTCAAGACCAATAGTTTAGAACCGAGACGAAGGGTAGCTTATGAACCTTCCCTTCAACAAGTTGCCAAGGAGAAGCAGCGGGTTAGCGTATACATTTAATTTTTAAATGTCACTATACAAGTAAAATAAAAATCATCATATAAAATATTCTCCCTGGTATGAGGAAGTAAATCAGAGTGTGTTATCTCGCCCATAGGAGCTGCTGGGTTAGTAGTCAGTAGCTCGGGGCCAGGTCCAGAAGTGAGCTGCTGGGTTAGTAGTCAGTAGCTCGGGGCCAGGTCCAGAAGTGAGCTGCTGGGTTAGTAGTCAGTAGCTCGGGGCCAGGTCCAGAAGTGAGCTGCTGGGTTAGTAGTCAGTAGCCTGGCCAGGTCCAGGCGTGAGCTGGGGCGGGGTAGTCAGCTGGGGCCAGGTCCAGAAGTGAGCTGTTGCTAGTAGTCAGTAGCCTGGGGCCAGGTCCAGAAGTGAGCTGCTGGGTTAGTAGCCGTGCCGGGCCAGGGGTCCAGAAGTGGGAGGCTGCCAGGTAGTCAGTAGCTGGGGCTGTGGTCCAGGGAAGTGAGTTGCTAGTAGTCAGTAGCTCGGCCAGGCCCAGAAGTGAGCTGCTGTTAGTAGTCAGCCGGGGCCAGGTCCAAAGCAGCTGTTGGGTTAGTAGTCAGTAGTCAAATAGGTCCAGAAGTGAGCTGCTGGGTTAGTAGCTGCAGTCAAAGGTCCAGAAGTGAGCTGCTGTTGCAGAAATAGTAGCTTCAAAGGTCCAGAAGTGAGCTGCTACAGTAGTCGCAGGCTCGGGGCCAGGTCCAGAAGTGAGCTGTTAAGAGAGTCAGTAGTTTTCAAACAGTCCAGGAAGTGAGCTGCTGGGTTAGTAGTCAGTGAAGCCAGCACAGGTCCAGAAGGAGTTGCTGGGTTAGTAGTCAGGCTCGGGGCCAACCAGAAGTGGCTGCTGCTAGTCAGCTCGGGGTCCAGTGAGCTGCTGGGTTAGTAGAACAGAAGCCTGGGCCAGGTCCAGAAGTGAGCTGTTGGCTAGTAGTCAGTAGCTGGGCCAGGTCCAGAAGCAGCTGCTGGGTTGGGTAGTCAGCTTCGGGGCTGTGGTCCAGAAGTGAGCTGTTGCTAGTAGTCAGCTCGGGGCCAGGTCCAGAAGTGAGCTGTTGGGCAGTGTAGTCAGTAGCTCGGGGCCAGGTCCAGAAGTAGAGCGAAGCAATAGTAGTCAGCAGCTCAGCCAGGTCCGAGAAGTGAGCTACAAGGCAGTCAGCAGCCTGGGCCAGTCCAGAAGTGAGCTGCTGCCAGTAGTCAGTAGCTTCAGCCAGGTCCAGAAGTGAGCTGCCAGCCAGCAGCCGCAGCTCGGGCCAGGTCCAGAAGTGAGCTGCTGGGTTAGTAGTCAGTAGCTCGGGGCCAGGTCCAGAAGTGAGCTGCTGGGTTAGTAGTCAGTAGCTCGGGGCCAGCTCCAGAAGTGAGCTGCTGGGTTAGTAGTCAGTAGCTCGGGGCCAGCTTCAGAAGTGAGGCCAGAGACTTATTCTGGAGTTCTTGTGTACTGGTGATCCACTGTTCGACCTGGGTGTTGTTAGCTAGACAACTGCACCTGTTATCCCCGCCACATGAAGATTGGCCTCTCACTCCACGTCATCGTTCTCTCTCTCTTATTTGACTCGCTTCCCCTTCCCCTTTATCTGGTCACTCTTTAGCTCATCCTCTTCTTCCACACATTTCCATCTCTCTTGACCCTATTCATCATTTCCTCTCCCCTCGTGACCTGGTTCCTTCAAGGTGACCAAGACAGATGATACGAAGAATGTTAAGTGACCTTTAGGATGGTGAGACCACAGTGTTCTGCTCCCTCACAACACCTCTTTCCTCACCTTCTCTCTTACCTTCTTCTTCTCCCACACCTCCTTCACCCCCTTCTTCCCTTCACCCCTTCACCCACTCTTCTTCACCCTCCTTCCCCTTCACCCCCTTCACCCTTCACCCTTCTTCACACTTCACTCTTCACCCCCTTCAATTCTTCACCCCCCTCTTCGCCCTCACACACTAGGCTTTCTTACTCGTGTGGCAAGTGAACTTTGGGACAAAATAGATGTATATAAAACTCATCGTGTGAACAAAGGCGACAATCACCGCGGCCAAAACTGATCTTCGTCATTATTGTTTTAACTCTGAAGTAAAAATGAACGACGAAGGACAGTAAGTTATGCTCTCTCTTACACCTGTGGTCCTACACCTGTGGTCCTACACCTGTGGTCCTACACCTGTGGGTCAATAAGCATACCTTTCCTTCCAGTATTATATCAAGAGTATTCATTACTCAGTTATTTACTTAACCTTTCATATATATATATATATATATATATATATATATATATATATATATATATATATATATATATATATATATATATATATATATATATAACAAAGAAGTATGTCTGTTTGTGTGTGTGTCCACACGAGAATCTCGGAAACTACTTTACCGATCTGTAGTGATGATGGATGGTGTTACATGTAGTGATGATGGATGATGTTATATGTAGTGATGATGGGTGGTGTTATATGTAGTGATGATGGATAGTGTTATATGTAGTGATGATGGATGATGTTATATGTAGTGATGATTAGACAATAAAATAATAACAGTGTAATGCTAAAAAAATATACCTCGCTGTACCGTTGTAGTGAAAAACATGATGGAACTTACATACACTGAACAGTGAGACAATGTGGAGCCTCCTGGAGGGTGGCGTGCTACCGTGGCCTAGCGAATGAGCCGCCCGGAGGGCGGCGTTTCTGCTAGTAATAAATAAATACCGTATGATGATTTTGGAGAAGGGTGATTTTCCTCCTCATTCCTGGTATAAAACAGAGTAACACGGGAAGCCTAGTTGACTGACAAAGGTGTTCTGTAGCTCTTCAGGTGTCCACCAAGGCCCTTGACTCTGTCAATTTTGGCTGCCCACCAGAATTCATCGCCATTGTGAGGCAACTGCACGATGGCATGAACGGCATTGTCCTGCACAACGGCACCCAGTCTGAGTTCTTCCCCATCCAAACAGGGGTTAAACAAGGGTGTGTACTGGCACCAACTCTCTTTTCCATTTTCTTGGCTGCCTTCCTTACTCGTGCCAGTGCCAATTTAGCCGGCGGGGTGGACATCCAGTACCGGATGAAGGGTCTCTTCAACATAAGACGATCCCAGGCAGGAATAAAGGTGTCGGCAGCTTCCATTACTTAACTTCAGTATACAGACGACCTCACCCTTGTTGCTCACACTGCATGCGATCTACAGGAAATCCTGAACACCAACGCAGATGAGTAGGCACTCTTCTGCCTTGAATTGAATGTATGTAAGACTCAGATTCTCTTTCAACCTGCCCCTGGTTCAGCCACACCTCCACCATCCATCCAGCTTAACGGTACTACCCTCTCTAATGTTACCCATTTAAATTATCTCTGCTCCTACCTGTCCACCACCGTGTCTTCAGCACCTCAACGTAGTCTACATGCCATCCTCCGAGTTCGCTGGGAAGACAAGAGAACAAATGCCAGTATTCTCGCTGCCACCAACTGTAGGAGCATCGATGAATGGCAGTAGACTGTCAAATCAGCTAATTTACAGTCACCTAAAGAATAGTAAACGTAACGCTGGCGGGCACTGAAAAGGTATCGGGATAGTCTTAAGACAAACCTGGAAAAGTGCCAAATCGACCCCCTCACCCGGGAGACGATTACTCCACACCATAACGCTTGGAGGAGCACCACACAAGAAGGTGTCAATACTTTCGAGTTAACCCGACTGCAAACCGAGGCAGACAAGCGCCAATGCCGGAAGATAGTGTTGCCTCCCCTCCCGCACTAGATGTAGCCCTCCACACGTGCAACATCTAAGGACGACCCTGCCGGTCCTTTGTCGGCCTCTTGAGTTACCTCAGAGCTCACCAACGAAGGTGACATCCTTAATAATTCATATCATTTTATCATAGCTGGATGATCGTCATACTCGATTCCGAATGACAGCAAAGTAGTAGTGTGTGTGTGTGTGTGTGTGTGTGTGTGTGTGTGTGTGTGTTGTAAACACTTCTTCCGTGTGGGTTGGAGGCCGAAGCTGGGAAAACCTGGATACCATTAGGGAGAAAATGTGTCAATAGTGTGTCAGCTTAAAGCTAGTGTGTCAGCTTAAAGCTAGTGTTTCAGCTTAAAGATAGTGTGTCAGCTTAAAGCTAATGTGTCAGCATAAAGATAGTGTGTCACTTGTTGGCCAATCCGATGTGTAATATTCACATTTACTCGTATCTACATATATTATGTATATAACGTCACGGGAGATTATTTACAATTGTGATGTCACAGTCCGGTCTTAGTTATATTTGGTAAGACACCAAAGAGCTGTTTCTCTACACCCCTCCACAACCTTGATGCTGTGTAGGTGGGCGGTACGCTGTCTTGGGAACACCTTTACCTGGGCACTAACGAAGCACAATTATAATTCCGTTATTTTTAATACAAACAAGAGATTAGATTACGTTAGAGACCCTTAGCAACAATTTCTTTACTTTATACTTTTGTCTAGTGTTTGATGCTCTTTTGTTTTATGTTTTAACTTGTAATTTATTCTTATATTACATACAGTCGAGTTTCCCCGTTTGTGCATTAGACGGTTCTGTCATTATTAACACCTCGTCTCTGCACACTTTATTCCTTACCAAAGATATATATTCCCATTTTTGAAACATTACATTGCACAAAACAAAATGTTTATCTCTGCGTAATTTATGTGTACAATATTTTCACTAATTTTAGGAGTCCTGTGTTTATAGAAGTAATTTAATCAAAGTAGTATACCTTTTGTTGTAGTTAATTACAGTATTTATCATAATTAATTGCGAAGTGCTTCTGGTTTCTACTTAAATATGAATATATGATTATAAAACTCGACAGGGTAATTGTATGCATAAATCACGAAGGCAAAGTAATATGATTTTCATATTGTGGTCACCTACAGCTATACCTCTTTCTCTGCCTCACTCAATTTCATGAATAAAATTGTTATTCTTATATTCATGTGTGTGTATAGTATAATGTGTACACACGTATGCAAATTTATCTACACAAATACAGTACGAGTTACTATTTTACTTAATCATATTCCTGTGTATTTTGTGTTATTTTATCCCGGTTACAATAAATGGTTTCTAATTGTTGGCAAGAGATGGTTCAAGTCGGTTTTTTGGTGCAGTATTCAGGAGCACCGGTCACAGAGCCATAATTGGTATTTTAGAAAACAACTTTGAAAAAATAGAGTCTAGTGTATAGCTTTTCAAACTCTATCATTATTGTGGTGGTGAGGGTAGTGAGGAGTGGTGAGGGTGATGGTGAGGGCGTCGTGAGCGGTAGTGGAGGCAGGTGGTGAGGGTGGTGTTGGGAGGTAAGGACGGAGTGATGGTGTTGGTTACCTTCATAAACTCACTCACTCAGAGTAAAGGAGGATAAATGAGGTACTTCTGGCACTGTGAGGAAGCAATATATACAGGATTTGTAGTTAATAAAGTGATGACAGTGTAGAGGAATAGCTCCTTAGTGCTTTATGTCTGGCTGGTGTCTCCTCGTGTGATGAAGGTCTTTTGATCCTGAATTAAAGTGAAGTTGGATATTTGGGCAGAGTTTGAAGTAAATAACAGATGTTGGTTTATTTCCAAGCAGTAGTCGTTGGTAAAGTGATTAGTGAAGTATATTGCAGGTAACAGCAAAACTCACCTATTTTCATTAACACAGACGCACCTGGAAACAGAGGCATTGTTTACCTGTATTCAGACACTGTTATTTAACTTTATTGGAGAGCTTTGTCGAAAATATATCCAAGTTGTGTGGGTTATTAAATACAAAAAGAAAAAATTGCTATCATCCAAATATTTTCGAAAATAGGGATGAAAAATGAAATAATTCTCAGCACGTGAATGAAATGGTGTCAATTAATCCAGCAGCTCTCCCAAGGCCTGAGGGGTGGCGATCACATTCCTCAGCTCTAAAAGTTTCAGGCTATCTTTGCCAATTTTACCCAGATTTCAGTATTTCTCTAGGGACTACAGTTTTTAATGCCATTCATCTATCCCAATTTCTGTCTATCCCATGGCCCTCATATCCTTACTTTTACCCATTAATCTATCAACTATTATTTACTCATCCCTTATTGTAAGGTTTAATTATCTATGTTTTCTTATTCTATTTACATTTTTTTTTTCATTCCATCATATTTTCTTTAACACTAAATAAACATAAAATTAAAGACACGTCATAATGGTAGTTCACTTCTTTCGACATCAAACAAAATCAAATCTAATGTAAAAAAAAAAAAAAAGTTCGTGAGATTTTATAACCAACTTGTACAGTAAATCTCATCCTGGGAGGGTAAACACGGAGGGTATGATACGACCTTTACCCACCAGCACCAGGGAATATGAGGCCAGTGTTAACGAGACGAAGATTATTCCCTCATACCTCACGATAATATTTCAGAATATCAAAGAATAACTACTAAACATCTTTCTATTCCCACGCATTTATTTTCTTTGTTCATATATACAATCAGCTATTAAAATCCGTTTGCCTTTCACCCACTACACCACGAACTATTTGAGATTCAAACTCATGAATCCGAAGCATTTATAAACAGATTAATATATATCAGTCTACTGCATTGGGTTCACGAGTCTGAATCTCTGAGTTTGTGATTCAGTGGGAGAAGTAAACGGACTTGTAATAGTTGACTGCACATTATATAAACCTGGTTGGTTGGATATGTAGAAGCGCGTTTTGTAGAAGCTACCTTCCTGGGGTCGTAGAAGAGAGCACTATGGTATTATACTCATGGTGCTCCTACACATTTAATATACCAGTGCAGTCATTCAATAAGGTTTCTTCTTATTAATAAATCATGTTACATACATATACACACACATACACACACAATACTCCCTTAATATACAGTAAAATACAATCAATATACAAAGTTAATAACTAATAATTATCATCCTAGAATAACCTTTGCTGCATTTAAAACAGTGACCACCAAATTACGACGAAATATCCAACTTACAATTATTGTTAGCGGGGGAAAAAAAATTTGCGGGATGGTGTAAATAAATAAGTTAGCCATCGAAATTTTTCTTTTTCTTTGATTTTCTGTGATTCTCATTTTCTTCCTCCGTCATTCGTCTTATTTTAACAGTATTATTATTTGTTTTCTTATAAATTTACAATGGTTATTTAAATTTATTCTTATTTTCTCTTCATGTATAAGTATTATATTTGACGAAACAATGGAGTAATAATTCATATTCAGTACCAGTAATTTTGTCTGACCATTAATGTCAGAGAAAACAAGAACCCTTATCAATCTTTCCTTCACTCATGTATATATTTAAGTTAAGTTTGGAACATTATGACATGAGGAATAATTTCAGTGGTAATTTTGTTGTTAAGGTTAGATTAGATTAGGTTAAATGAGTGATTTGATATGCAGTTTCATGTTGAAGTTATATTACATCTGTTGTGAGAATTGACTTACGCTTATGACACTAGAAAGTTAATAAGAGATTATGAAAGACGATCTACTGAAGAAGTTAGTTGTGTGTGTATATTTTCTCTTGTCTCAACTTTTAGTATTATTAATATTTCTTCACAGAGCATTAACGAAATTTTATAGATAAGATAAATATTAAAAGTAAGGTATCTATCTATATAAAACAAAGAAGTATGTCTGTCTGTGTGTGTGTCCGCACGAGAATCTCGGAAACTACTTTACCGATCTGTAGTGATGATGATGGATGGTGTTATATGTAGTGATGATGGATGGTGTTATATGTAGTGATGATGGATGGTGTTATATGTAGTGATGATGGATGGTGTTATATGTAATGATGATGGATGGTGTTATATGTAGTGATGATGGATGGTGTTATATAGAAAGATGATGGATGGTGTTATATGTAGTGTGACGGATGGTGCTATATGTAGCAGATGATGGATGGTGTTATATGTAGTGATGATGGATAAAGTTATATGTAGTGATGATGGGTAGGCAGGTAGTGATGATGATGAAGTTATATGTAGTGATACGGATGGTGTTATATGTGTGATGGATGTTGTTATATGTAGTGATGATGGATGATGTTATATGTAGTGATGATGGGTAGTGTTATATGTGGTGATGATGGATGGTGTTATATGTAGTGATGATGGATGGTGTTATATGTAGTGATGATGGATGATGTTATATGTAGTGATGATGGGTGGTGTTATATGTAGTGATGATGGGTGGTGTTATATGTAGTGATGATGGGTGGTGTTATATGTGGTGATGATGGATGGTGTTATATGTAGTGATGATGGATGGTGTTATATGTAGTGATGATGGATGGTGTTATATGTAGTGATGATGGATGGTGTTATATGTAGTGATGATGGATGGTGTTATATGTAGTGATGATTAGACAATAAAATAATAACAGTTTAATGCTAAAAAAGTATACTTTGCTGTACCGTTGTAGTGAAAAACATGGTGGAGCTTACACACACCGTTAATGAACTATTGATGGAAGAAGGTGGTTTGAGGACTGAACAGTGAGACAATGTGGAGCCTCTCGGAGAGTGGCGTCCTACCATGGCCTAGCGAATGAGCGTTTCTGCTAGTTTAATATATGTATGTCTTGTATATATGTAGTGTGTGTGTGACGCCAAAGAATATACCTTATGCTGTTATCCTTTAAGTCATCACTTCCCGAGCCCTTGTGAGAGATACTGCATAAAGGTGATGCTGGAAGCCACTCACCTGCCTGGTAAAGACCAACAGGTTAATTGGTTTACACATTAATCTAATGAGTAAAAAACTTCACTGAACACCTACAAATTGGTATGGGTCTGTGTAGTCATAATCAAATTTTCGGAAGTTATTTTATACATGAACACCTGTAGACCTTAATTAGTTTGTTATATAATAATTAACTTATGAAGTTTAGTTGTGGTATAGGAATTAGAGAGAGATGTAATATAGTTAATGAACTTCAATACAGGTAACTCTGTTGGCTTGAGCTGAAAATTACATTACAACTGGTCGATCTTGAGGGGAGGAAAGTGTCTTGACTGGGAGAGGTGAAGACGAATTAGATGGTGTGGAAGGTAACGTCAATACGATAATACTTTAATAGGGAAGAGTATATTGTTTTAGCATGTTGATTTTAATTGTACGGCTGAGGTATTGTCACCAACCCAACCCAACCCAACCCAGCCCAGGCCCAGCCCAGCCCAGCCCAGCCCAGCCCAGCCCAGCCCAGCTCCAGCCCACCAACCCAACCCAACCCAACCCAACCCAGCCCAGCCCAACCCAACCCAACCCAACACCAACCCAACCCAACCCAACTCCAAAGCCCAGCTCAACCCAACCCAACCCAACCCAGCCCAGCCCAAATGCAACCCAACCCAACCCAACCTAACAACAACCCAAACCAACCAACCCAACCCAACCTAACACCAACCCAACACCAACCCAACACCAACCCAACACCAACCCAACACCAACCCAACACCAACTCTAACACCAACCCAACACCAACCCAACACCAACCCAACACCAACCCAACACCAACCCAACCCAACCCAACACCAACCCAACCCAACACCAACCCAACACCAACCCAACCCAACCCAAACCAGAGAGGGTGTTATTCATTGCTACAGTTAAACTCAACCTTTCACTCGATGTTATAATGCATTACTGTGCTTCAACTACCGAGTAAGGTCATTAAGCGTGTATTCTGAGGTAAGTTATAGACTAAACACCAACTATTAATGTTAATAGTGAAATAAACAAGAGATTTATGAGGCTATTAAATGTTGTTGATGAAGATGTATCAGATCTAAAACACCCATTTTATTCTTGATAAAAAATATTAAATAAATAAAAGCTAAACAATAGCTGTATACATAACATTGACCTTAGTCTATTAAAACAATAGAGTGTAATAAAGACCAAGAATAACTCGATAGATAGGAGATAATAATAGAAATAAAAACAAAAGTAATTCAAGATAGGAATAAAAGGCATAGAGGTAAATGTCTCTTTTAGATCTACACGAGATGATTTAGTATTAAAGCGGGATGCAAAATATTTCTTCCCTTCAGCGATACAGTTAGGGGAGACTCAGAGATAACGAGGTAACTAAGGGTAAACGGAAGTCTATGTTGGTTTTACTCTATATTATCTCAAGAGTTATTATAGACATATACATGAAATATATATAAAATTAGATTCTTTATATTAATCTTTTAAAAGCATCAAGTTAATTTTACTTTAGTCTCTGTGATTATTAACTGTTTTGTGTTTGCATGTGAGTCGCAATCCCTTAATTAGTTTTGTCATCTTAACTAACTTAATATAGTGCTCTTAGGCTGTATGATGTTCTCTATTCATTACAATTGGAACTGACGGAGACTAAATTGGCGTTAAACATATTTACATTTGGAACAGTCCCCCAGTGGGAGTATTTGATCCCCCAGTGGGAGTATTTGATTATCTCAATATGTGTCTCAGAGGCCTCGGTAACTGTTAACCAAATTGGCACCCCCAAAGTTCCCATCTGAGCCGAACCTATATCTGCCTCACCGAATTCCAGTCACGTAAATTGATTATGTAATATTGTGTGTGTGTGTGTGTGTGTGTGTGTGTGTGTGTGTGTGTGTATTAAAAAAGAATTAAATCAAGGGTCTCCGTAGCTTCTCTTTAAATATACACAAACCCCGTAATGGCCTCTGGTGTTCATTGTTGAGGTGATGACAACAACACGGTATTGCTGAACCAACTGTCCAAACATTAAGGTGGTCCACACGCCAGGCGAAGGGTCCACACACGCCAGGCGAAGGGTCCACTCACGCCAGGCGAAGGGTCCACACCAACACAACATCAAGTATATGAAAATAACTCTCACAGAATACATGCTTTTCATCTCTAATAAAAACTCATCTCCTGGATTTTTCCTATGAAATAAATTGCTCATTTTCTGCTGAACACTGAGCCCAGCATTAAACGAACCTCGCAAAATTTCCCGTTGTGAAAATTTGTCTTTTGTATTCGTCCTTTGATGCTCTCTTTTATAAGCTGGGATTTTGTTGTAGTGTGAGCGTCATGTCGGCAGACTTTCTCTTTGGCTGTAATTGTCATACTTTTATGTACATAAAGTACAGTAGGTTAGATTATGTTACGTTACGTCACGTTACATTAGATTTGGTGACACACTACACCTGCACATCCCTACAATCACATACACTGCAGCTGCACATCCCTACAATCACATACACTACATCTACACATACCTGAAGTTACATACACTACACCTGCACATCCCTATAGTCACACTACAGCTACACATCCCTATATTTAAACACAACCGCTACACATCCCTAGTAACCTTGAATCAACACTGCAACATGGCATGAGGTTCAACATATCATCAGGTTAAAATGTCCTGAACAGTGTATTTTACGGCTCTCATATAACGCCAAGAGGAATTAATTACCAAGGTAAGTTGATCCCCCGTTGCACCTGTATCGTGTGTAATATTTCCCGTCTCTCACACAGTGGTTAAAACTCGGATGTTATCGGTGTCAGAGCTTAGTGTACTGTACGTTACGTTGTTATGTTATGTTTTAGGTTTTAGGTTTTAGGTTAGGTTAGGCTAGGTTATGCTATGTTATGCTATGCTATGCTATACTATGCTATGCTATGAACCGGAGAAAATTTAGCGGTGGTGCTTAGGCTGAAAATATACGATGTTATTTTGTTTTGTATTTTTAACATTATGGTTTCATGGTATTATCGTATTTATGTTTTATGTAGAGAGGGTGAGGGAGGATTACAGTGATATACTATTAGTTTTAATATATATAGTGAACACCTTCTTCTCTGGCCTCTATGTAAATTATATTAGGTATATTTGATGATTCAGGGTGTATAACATGTTAAACTGCGTGTGTGTGTGTGTGTGTGTGTGTGTGTGTGTGTGTGTGTGTGTGTGTGTGTAATAATAAATAATAATAATAAACGGTTTATTAATAGAGTTGTAGCCGGTGGCTAAAATATACAAACTTACATGTGATTTAGACATAAATCAGGAGTTGTTTAATATTTTAATAATATATGGGATGGTGCTAGTGTGTGTGTGTGTGTGTGTGTGTGTGTGTGTGTGTGTGTGTGTGTGTGTGTGTGTGTGTGTGTGTGTGTGTGTGTGTGTGTGTGTGTGTGTGTGTGTGTGTGTGTGTGTGTGTGTGTGTGTGTGTGTGTGTGTGTAAACTTCTCCTGTAGATTCACACTTGTGTCCAGAAGTTTACAGAATCGTTCACAAAAGTCTGTCTTAGATCACTTCACTTCACTAATCTGACTAATAAATTTACATCAAGTACTTGGGAGTTTACAAGTGATAAGCAATGCATCTAGTCGTCAAGTAGCAGTCATTAATTAAATAAGTAATGAGCTTCAGAGGTGATATTTTGAGACATCTCTGGTCGACCCACTGTCGCCAGACCCGTGTATGTGACTAGGCCAACTTTCCAAAACACGGGTCCAGCCACCAAAACACGGGTCCAGCCACCAAAACACGGGTCCAGCCACCAAAACACGGGTCCAGCCACCAAAACACGGGTCCTGCCACCAAAATAATGAAGGCAGGTTGTGTTGAGGAGTCGTGACACAAGTTACAAGGGGATACTGCTGGCAGGAGGTTGAGAACAAAAACACAACGTGACGTGAGGTAAAGCTGCCAGTGTGTGTGTGAGCAAGTCCTTCTCTCTCCTCGACCATGAGATGTATAGGGAACACCTGACTCGCTACCTGGTGATAATAATAGACTCACACGTCAACATGCAGCCTCATACGTCAACATACAGCCTCATACGTCAACATACAGCCTCACACGTCCACACACCCTCACACGTCCACACACCCTCACACGTCCACACACCCTCA
This sequence comes from Homarus americanus, assembly GCF_018991925.1. Classification (NCBI taxonomy): domain Eukaryota; kingdom Metazoa; phylum Arthropoda; class Malacostraca; order Decapoda; family Nephropidae; genus Homarus; species Homarus americanus. The sequence continues at coordinate 4,405,453 of NW_024744357.1, forward strand.
CACGTCCACACAGCCTCACACGTCCACACACCCTCACACGTCCACACCCTCTACACGTCCACACACCCCGTCCACAGTCCCCACACGTCCACAGCCCTCACACGTCCACACACCCTCACACGTCCACACACCCCTCACACGTCAACACACCCTCACACGTCCACACACCCTCACACGTCCACACACGTCCACACACGTCCACACACACCACACGTCCTCCACACCCTCCACACACCCTGTCCACACGTCCACACACCCTCACACGTCCACACACCCTCGCACGTCAACACACCCTCACACGTCCACACACCCTCACACGTCCACACACCCTCACACGTCAACATTTCCTACCACATATTCAAGGATCAGACACACCCTGCTAAGCTTCATCGTCGTACCAGAGAACCACGAGTGGGCTTCCCTGATTAACTAATATTAACGTCAATTCTCTCTCAGTATATTAATAAATTATATTTAGTCTTAAAACGTCACTATTTAGGGTACTTGTTATTCAGAGTAAATATGGTGATTTTATACCTTGGTGATGCAGGCAAAGTGTGATTCATTTTTCACCTGTAATAAAAGATTCTCTCACCGTTGACGATAACATTGACTGTTTGAATTTACTTTAGGGGAATAAATTCTTTCTCTAATATTATTCCAGGATTGAAATATACTTTTTACTTTTTTTTTTAAGAGTATCGCCAGTGTTTTCACAACATATTCCGCCATAACTAAGGTATTACTCATGATGCTGTTGCAGTTATTATATTATATTCTGAGAACTGTGGATTCCAAAACAGGAAACAATTGTCAGGGAATAAATCACCTCCATGTTTTAAGACGGATTAAGAGTGAACAAGGATGAACTGCACACCAGCGTCATGCTTAACCTCCTCTTCATTATTATCAAAGACTTAGAACTTCAGTCATACTTTTAAGGACAATATTGTTCCTATGAAGTGTGAGACAATACAGTGAAACCTCTATTTACCGGACTATATGGAGATGAAAGTCCGTTATATCAAGGGTCCGTTAGATGTAAAACTCCCATCTACTGGATTATATATAGAGAGAAGTCCGTTATATAGAGGTTTACCGTACCTTAGTTATTGATTGTTAACCACTGATATTTGAGGACGAATTGAGAGCTAAGACCAACATAATATAAACCGGATATAATTTTCTATTTATACTCGACATAATAACTCAATAGTACTGAAATACATGAAAAATAAGATATTACAGGTATAAAGGAGTGAACACAGGGGTAGATCAGAGCTGGTACCTGACCTTGTGACAGCCTTGCAGAACAGACTACAGGGCGGTTGGACTGACTAGTGAATGATTATTTTTGCTGACAATATGTATTACGCATAATTTATGGAATCATTGTTTTTATTTTTTTAACTGTAAATTGATCTACCAAGATTTTGAATGTACTGTATATAATATTAAACAGACCATATATGGTTACCTATAGAAGTATAACTAATAATAAACTATTGTCTGCTACTTTTATCTTATTTCTCCATCAAACGCTAATCAATCAGTGTTGTGATCTACTTGTGCCGCTCGTAAGTCAGTCATACTCCCATCATGCCATCCAAGGTTACAGGCAGTAGACCCTATGGATGGACAGCGGAACCGTCGTCCAGTAAGGGTGGGCGGACTTTACACCATTCACCTTGAGTGCAGCGAGAACTTTCGTCCGGGACTGTATGTGTATATATGTGTATGTGTGTTTGATTATGTATATATGTGTGTGTATATGATGTTACAGTATATGTATAAATTAATGCATATATCGTAATATCCCTTCAACAGCGTGGAATACACCCAGAGTTCACAGCACAGGAGAACCTCACAGTACCCAGAGGAACTGACTCACTCGATTATGAATGAAATATTAATGTGTTCTGTCAGGTAATGTGGAGCTCTCAGGGTCGACCCACACTAAGTGTAGTTATGTTACTGTGTAGGTACGAGTGTGTACGTTAATTAGGTACAGTTGATGATAGATGACACACACACACACACACACACACGCACACGCACACAGTGACTGGTAACCGTGTGATTTAGTATATTTGTGGCCTTTTGAAAATTTAGAAATGTTTGTTTATAGTGACGATCAATAGATACCATACCAAATATATACCAACCTAACCTAACCTAACCTAACCTAACCTAACCTAACCTAACTAAATCATTGTATATTAACCTCCTTTGTACTTACAGTGAAACCTCTATTTAAAGGACTATAGGGAGAGGAAAGTCCATTATATCAAGGGTCCGTTAAATATGATACTCCCATTTAACGGATTATATGGAGATGGAAGTCCGTTATAAGGAGCTTTTACTGTATTAAGTCGTACATACTTCAGGGGGGAACTCCACTGATAAGGAGGGTTGGTGAGGAGGAGGAGGAGGAGGAGGAGGAGGACGACCCGACCAGACTAGACCAGACCAGAGGAGGAAGAAGAAGGGGCGATGACGAAGGAGAAAGAGGAGAAGAAGGTCCAGAGGAGGAAGAATAGGAACATAACATAAGAACATAAGAATGGAGGAAACTGCAGCGGGCCTATTGACCCATACTGGGCAGTCCCGTTTACACCCAACCTCTATTGCTCATATATCCATCCAACCTGTGTTTGAAGCTATTCAGCGTATTCGAGTTAATGATGATATTTGGTAACTTGTTCCATTCATCCACTACTCTATTTCCAAACCAATGTTTACCTATTTCACGCCTAAATTTATTTTTTTCTAATTTAAAACCGTTGCTACGAGTTCGCTCCTGGTTGGATAGTTTGAGTACCTTTGTAATGTCCCCTTTGTTTAGCCCTGACTTCCATTTATACACCTCTATCAGGTCGCCCCTCGCTCTACGTCTCTCGAGGGAGTGCAAATTAAGATGCTTTAACCTGTCTCTGTACTCAAGGTTCCTAATGCCCGGGATTAGTCTTGTCATTCTCTTCTGAATTTTTTTCTAGGGATTCTATATCCATTCTGCAATACGGTGACCTGAACTGCTTAATCCAAGTGAGGTCTCACAAGTGCAAGATATAGTTTTAGGATTACCTCGCTTGTCTTGTAACTAACACTCCTTTGTATGAACCCAAGTACTTTATAAGCCTTTTTTCGAGTAAATACACATTGTTGTCTTGGTTTAACATTCCTACTTATCATTACTCCTAAGATCTTTCTCACAGTCTGATTTCTCTATAACAACGTTGTTCATCTGATATCTGGTTTCTCTGTTTACATCTCCTAGAGTCTATAGACTAAGTACTTTACATTTATCCACATTAAATTTCATCTTCCATTTTTCAGACCATGCGAAATTTTTCTTAGATCTCCCTGTAGTTTTGCAGAGTCCTCGTCAGATTTAATTACACGTCCCATTTTCGTGTCATCAGCAAATTTACTTTTGTTGCTGTCTACGCCTATATCTATGTCGTTTATGTATAAAATGAATAGTAATGGTCCAAATACTGATCCTTGGGGTACTCCGCTAGTGATGTTACCCCAGTTCGATTTAGTGCCGTCAATGCTTACTCGCCGCTTCCTGTCCTGTAACCACGCCCTAATTCATTTTAGAATATCTCCTTTAATGCCATGAGACCCACTTTTCGCAATAGTCTTTCGTGGGGGGACTCTGTCGAAGGCTTTGCTAAAGTCGAGGTATACCACATAATAATGGTGTCCGTCATCCATTGATTCGTGAACAGTTGAAAAGAATGTCAATAGATTTGTCAGGCATGAACACCCGCTTGTGAAGCCATTTTGGGAATCATTGATCAACTTGTGCTTCTCCAGGTGATTTCGAATAGTTTGAAATTATTGTTTCCAGCAATTAGCCTACAATTGATGTTAAACTGATTGGACGGTAGTTAGAGGATAGTGATCTATCTCCCTTCATGAAAACCGGTATCACATTCGCTATCCTCCAGGATTCTGGTACTACACCCGTTTTTAATGACATGTTAAACAAATTTGCTACGGGCATACAAAGCTCTTCCTTACATTCCTTTAATACTCTGTTAAATATCTCATCGGGACCTGGCGACTTATTCGGCTTTAGCTTGTCTGTTTGCTTACTAACATCGTTACTAGTCACTACTATCTCGTTTAATCTAGTATCTTCACTGTCTTTGTATATAGTCGGTGCCTCGGGTATCATGTTTAAATTTTCGGTGGTAAAAACTGTTAAAAAATATCTGTTTAGATTATTATTGCTCATGTATCCGTCGTTATCAGTTAGCTCGCTGGTATCTGCCTGTATTAGTCCAATCTTGTCTCGTGTTGAAGTTTGATACATTTGGAAGAATTTCTTGGGGTTTAATTTCGTCTCCCTTGCTACCTTCAGGAGGAGGAGTGGGAAAAAGGAGGAACAGGAGTAAGAGAATCAGAAGAAGGAAGAGGAGGAGAAGAAGGAGGAGTGGAAGGAGGATGAGGAGGAGTAAAAGTAAGAGAAGTAGTCGTAGTAGTAGTAGTAGTAAGAGAAGGAGGAGAACATTGCCGCCGCCCCACAATTTATGATAACGCGGGGATTAACGCCATGAAAACAAAATTGGTTCCTCAAGGTGAAGTTATGTGACAGATTCAACTTCAGGCCTGATTTACTGCGTCAAGAGGTGCTGTGTGTAGAGCTCTCACCCACAGAGGCCACCAACACTCCCTGCTCTGTGTTGTGTTGTGTTGTGTTGTGTTGTGTTGTGCTGTTTTTACTGTTAGTCGTCTATTTGGCCTCAACACTTTCTCTGTAGTCATTTCGTCCTACTGCGGTTCCTGTATTCTGCTATCTACATAAAGTGATGTCTTCCTTCATAGTATATAACGGGTGCGGTGGCCGGGTAGATAGAGCCCTCGTCTCTCATCCCACGGGTCGCTGGTTCGCTCCGGGGTACCCCTAGACGACGCCAGATATGAATGAGAACATACCAGACTCCTTGTGTACAGAAGGTTTAGTCACAGTGTGCTATATCCGCACCGCCTTCAACGGGTCCTCACGCCTAGGAGATTCAATTTGATTTCCCTATTTAGTACAAGATTTAACCCATTTTGTATATTAGTTATAAAAGATAACACAACGTTTTAGTACCTGACGTGTTATTATTAGTAGAGTTATGTTGTGTATGTAAGAAGATAACAGTAATACAAACGTTTGGTATTGTGTATAACCATCAACTGCGTTATTGTGTTTCTCCATTGATACCTGATGATCATGTCCAGCCAGACAACACAACCATAACACTGGTCTCTTAGTCTGGTATAGCGAGGATTTACTTGTGAATATATTACCACAGTTATTTCCCCATTGGCAATCCACCAGCTTTGTCCTGAGGCTGTCCCTACCTGATGACGTGATACAACTTCAGCTTAATTCTACTTGAACAACTTCAGCTTAATTCTACTTGAACAACGGGTGTTATTGTGAGTCCTCTCGATGTTCTGGTACCATTTTACTTGGCTGTTCCTTCAGTGAGAACAACAGATGAACAGGTGTTATTGTTCTTGCATTGTTCACTCATCCTTCTCATGATCCCTCATATAGTTTCCTCCATTTAAAATAACACCTGTTCTTTTCACCTGTTATATGAAGAAAACTTACCTGTGTGTTTTTAAGCCCGTATATAATGGATTTAAATACGTTCTCTCTCTCTCTTATTTTATGGGAAACAATTAGTGTTTTTTTTATTTTGGTTTATTTCATTATTCCTCATTCTCCCCCTTTATTGTTAATTATTGCTATCTCTCTCTCTCTCTCTTTCTGTGTTACTGTTCATATCCTTACCTGAAACCTGAATTTGTTTTTACTTTAACCATTATCACCACAAATATGACCATGCAACTACCACCATTACTACCATAACCACTATACCACAAACACTACCAGCATTGCCATCACCACCCTAAACTATAACCACCATCATCACTACTACCAGCCACATGGTCCTCCACACCACAGCCTCCACCACCAGTATCACTCTCAGCCACGGAAGATAACATACACTATTCGTAGCCCTGAAGATACCAGTCGGCAGTACCTTAGTCAACCTGTTTCTCTCTGTCATACATACACCCACCCACACACACACACACACACACACACACACACTAATTAGACAATGGAGTCACCTGCTACCGCTTATTCACCTGAGTAAATTATCCAGGTATACAACTTTACAAATTAGCTTGCCACATGTGACAGAGTTCATTATGTTAATCGCTCGCAAGAAAATGACTTACAAATGTAGCGGTGGTGATAGTCTTTTGGCGAGACATATTTTACAAGCTGGTGTGTGTGTGTTGTGTGTGGCGGGAATTAAGTAGGAGTTTATTTGTTTTTACCTCGGCGGCTGAAACAGAGACACGAGAGAAATGAAAGATAACGAATTAGATTAGAAGTATAAGTTGTAAAGGTTCATTTAATATCTCACCAACAGAAACGGATAAATGTTAAGTCATTACCTGAAACAAAATCATGTCATTGATGCTGTATCTTACATCAAGCAGCAGCCAGTATCGTTAAGCTTCGAGGGAGTGAATTAGAAGTCGGCAACGATCAGTGGTCACCCAATAATGTTTTCACTCGAGTAAATAGTTTGTGTGAGTGTTTGAGTGCCTCGTGTTTGAGTGCCTCGGCTCTCGCTGCTTCACTAAACTTCTAAGTAATTACCAGAAAAACCAGAATCATTTATATTCTGAAAGTTGAAAAGGACTTGGCCAAAAGTCATTATTTTCTGGTGCACACAGCCACTGTTTTTACCTGTGGTTATTTACGGTCGTAATTTACCAAGCTGATTCATCGTCGTCTGCTGTAACCTACGGACGTGTTCGGGTGTACGGCTGTGTACTCGCTTCTGTGAGCTACGGTAGACAGTACGCTGTGTCCGCGCTGCCCCCAATAGACTGCCAGGGCCACAAGACACACTTTAGCTTTTTCTCTCTCTGGTAAAATGGGAAGCGAAGGCTGAATGAATACAGTACTCGTCTCATGTAAATATCACGGATTTTAACCCAGAAACAGCACTCATTCCAGACGGCCAGTCCTGTTGCGAAAGTTAACTCCTAAGTTTGACATGTCATTAATATATCGCTTTAACTATTCCAAGAGAAGGAGGTTCATGTCTCACTGCCATCTACGTCAGTCTTGGAGGCGATAATTGTGCCTACGTCTACACTGTCAACGTCTGCCTTCACTTACACCTCGAGCTAAGTTTGGAATAGTGTAAAATTAATAATACCTTACAAACTTACTTTTTATCAACATCATCTACTCAACTTGACTACAAAATTAATTCACCAAGAGTTAATGTAATTCATAGAAATTATCCTAAAAACCAAAATTCATCTAAGGTAATTTTATCATCCATACAACAAACAGGTTATTAACTTCCTTATACAATATTTATGATAAAAATTCTTGATTAATAACACAAATTGACCTTAATGTTGATATGATATTAATGTATTTATCTGGGATCACTTGAAGATTAACCTCCAACCTTATTTTATATAATATTTAAACACCTCAATTCTGCCTGGGGTTATAGGTTAGGTTAGGTTAGGTTAGGTTAGGTTAGGTTAGGTTAGGTTAGTTACCTGAAGCACCACAGCACAGGTAAACCCCGTTGACTTAAATTATGGCAGCATTACGTACTGTCGGGTAGGGGGGGTGGGAAAAGGGGGGAGTGATAGGGGTGGGAGAGGTAGAATGAGAAACCTGTGAGAAACGACTTTAATTTTCCCCCTTTATGACTTTGTAAATTCCCCCTTCCTATCCCCCCCCCTCTCCTCCTTCCTCCCTATCTCCCCCTCTCTCCCCCTTCCTTCATCTCTCCCCCTCTCCTCCCCTCCCCCACAGTAGAGGTAATGAAACCTGAGAAAGTTATCCCTCAACTCTTCTAATAACTGAAGTGGAAATATATAGATAGAATATATAGGTCATAACAGGTGTTGAAGTAGAGGTTCGAACACAGTATTGGGTGTGAGACAGACAGACAGACAGACAGACAGACAGACGCTTCCTCAAATAGATCTCTGTCTACTTTCGATGACCAGACCTTGATAGTCAATTATTGTTTAGTCTGTCTGTCTGTCTGTCTGTCTGTCTGTCTGGCTGTCTGTGTTAGTTCCCTGAGATAATGCTTTCAAGAATGCAGATGTGATTTTACTCGTCCATCCGACACTCACTCAGTCACTCACTTACCGTTACTCACTCACTCATTCTATCACTCACTCATTCTATCACTCACTCAGTCATCCATTTTTCCTCACTTCCCCCTTCCTTTATTTACCTCTCCCTCCTTCCTCCCTCTCCTCTGTTCGTGTCTATGTTGTTGAACATGCTCTCTCATCCACCCTATCCATACCCTTGTGGCTGCTACACACACACACACTCACACACATACATACACATACACACACACACACACACACACACCTCTCTCTCTCTCTCTCTCTCTCTCTCTCTCTCTCTCTCTCTCTCTCTTTCTTCGTCTCTCCTTCTTTGTTCCTTCCATTTGCTCATCTCCTTTCATTAGTTTTTATGTCTCTTCCCCTAAATATCACTGGAATTACTCATGTTCTCCACCCATCCTCTTCCCCTCACCCCACCTATGCCCTCACCCCTCCCCCCCCCCCCCCCCCCCACACCCTGTAATATATCACGGTCTCTGTGGCCTTCATCTGCACTCTTCTGCTGTGGGCGTCCCACAAGCTAAGGAATACCTATTTTCTACAATGTACCTCTTATTTAATGTCATGGGATGTGCTGTACCTACCTGTGTGTGTGTGTGTGTGTGTGTGTGTGTGTGTGTGTGTGTGTGTGTGTGTGTGTGTTTAATAACATGAGGAATAGTAAATAGATAAACCAAATTGTATGCTATTCCAACTATTTCATTCAAATCACAAAATTATCAGTAGATTTGGTCATTGCATTAAACTCCTTGCTGGGGGATACCACTCACATAAAACACATCTATCAGTCAGGTCAAGAAAGAAAGAAACCTCTCCTTGGGCTGAATGAGAGCAGTATCTACCGGGGTGTCGTAGTGGAGGTACCGAACCCTTGCCAAGCCTCACCTGGTTGTTCATCGTCAAAGTGAGTTACAACAATGGTGTGTGTTGGTCGGTGAAGGTCAGCGTTTAGACGGCTTCGGCTTTCCTTTGTGAGAGAATTAGACCAATGGGGTTATTAGTCCTCGATCCGATATTGATTTACTGTCTGCCTGCCTGTCTGTCTGTCTGTCTGTCTGTCTGTCTGTCTGTCTGTCTGCACATCTCTTTTCACTCATTACATAAGATAGGATGAACGTCAAAGTGGAGGCTCACCTAGGAAAAAAAAAACCATAAGCCAAAGAATCTCTTGGCGTGTACAATAATACTCTATCACTATTAATATTTACGTAGCTTAACACTATCTCATTATTTCAATCCTAATAAGTAATTTTAACTGTACTAGTTCTACTTAAACGAAAATATAATAATCAAATCCCAATCAAAATTAAAGATTAGTCTGAAAATCCTAATTAATCCCTGTAATAAAAAATATTAAATAATACCTTCAAAGTATTATCTACACGTCTACTAGAAATCCCAGAAAAAAAAATACTTAAAATTTGGGGGATAATTTTTTTTTTTTTACGGATTTGCTAACTTTTTCTTTTTTTCTTCTTTCTCCTTCCCTTCGTTATTCCCCTTCACTTATTTGCATTCCCATCTCCCTACCCCTAGTCTCTCTCGGTTAGTAATCACTCTAATGGTCTCGCATCCCTTCCTGGCTGATGTGGTGGTTAAAGGTACAGACGTGGTGGTTAAAGGTACGGACGTGGTGGTTAAAGGTACGGACGTGGTGGTTAAAATTAACGAAGTGGTGTTATTGGTTAAAAGGTACGTTGGATGCTCTCTCTCTCTCTCCTCTCTCTCTCTCTCTCTCTCTCTCTCTCTCTCTCTCTCTCTCTCTCTCATCTACCCCGGTTACTGTTGGGAACCTCAACCACCACCGTCTCTGCTAACGCCACTGCCACCACCACTGCCATCATCACTACCATCATCCACTACCACCACCATCACCACTATCACCATCACCGCCAGCACCATCACCGCCAGCACCACCACCACCATCACCGCCACCACCACCACCACCACCACCACCACCACCTCCACCACCACTACCTCCACCACCACCACCCTCACCACCTACCCACCACCACCTCTACCTCTACCACCACCACCACCACCACCACCACCACCACCACCACCACCTCCACCACCCACTACCTCCACACACACACCACCACCACCACCACACCCTTCCCCTACGATTCGCTCTCATTAATCTCATCTCACCTGTCTGCTGCTGTCGCCTCTCCCCCTCACCATCAATCATCATCAACCTCCTCCTCCTCCTTCTTGGTTTTCCCCTCTTCTCCTCTTCTTTCTCATTCTTTTTGGTCTTCTCTTCTTCTCCTCTTTTATCTCCTCCTCCTCCTTAACCCTACCTTTCTCGTCCCTTGATCAACCTTATTCAAGATCGCCCTTTGAAGGAGAGAGAGAGAGAGAGAGAGAGTTTAATTAGTATGAAGGAGTCTGTAATTAGTTATCTAAGAGTGAGGGAGATCGATTCACAATCATATTTCCCATATACCAACCTAACCTAACCTAACCTTAACCTAACCTAACCTAACCTTAACCTAACCTTAACCTTAACCTAACCTAAACACTCGACAGAATATCTCACATATATTCAGATCAACAGAGAGGTGTTATACTTAACCTCTAATTCATGTACAACTGACGAAGGCTTGACTCATAAATGGTCTCCTGCCATAGAGATCCTCATTGAGTTTTTTAGTTGACCCATCACAACTGTAGTTTGGGTTCGTGTTATATTAAAAAAAAAAAAGGAGAGAGAGAGAGAATTGGTGTGAAAATGGGGGAGGAGAGGTAGGAAGAAGAGGGGAAGGAAGAAAATGAGGAAGAAATAGGAGGACAAAGAAGACGACGAGGAGGAAGACGAGTGAAGAGGAGGAGGAGGAGGAGGAGGGGTGAATTGTGTATTACATGCGTGAATGATGAAAATCTTTAGGCTGAAGAGTGAGTATAATGCAACTGAAGCCTAACTGAGGTAATTGACACCTGGAGAAAATCGAAAGTTTGGAGATGAAGTCAGTGAGATCAGGGTACAACAGGAGATGTTGGTGTCAGAGTGATGTTTAGAGAGCTCAGGTTACAACAGGAGATGTTGATGTCAGAGTGATGTTTAGAGAGCTCAGAGTACAAGAGATGTTGATGTCAGTGATGTTTAGAGAGCTCAGGGTACAAGAGATGATGTTGATGTCAGAGTGATGTTTAGAGAGCTCAGAGTACAAGAGGAGATGTTGAAGTCAGAGTGATGTTTAGAGAGCTCAGAGTACAACAGGAGATGTTGGTGTCAGAGTGATGTTTAGAGAGCTCAGGTTACAACAGGAGATGTTGATGTCAGAGTGATGTTTAGAGAGCTCAGAGTACAAGAGATGTTGATGTCAGTGATGTTTAGAGAGCTCAGGGTACAAGAGATGATGTTGATGTCAGAGTGATGTTTAGAGAGCTCAGAGTACAAGAGGAGATGTTGAAGTCAGAGTGATGTTTAGAGAGCTCAGAGTACAAGAGGAGATGTTGAAGTCAGAGTGATGTTTAGAGAGCTCAGGGTACAAGAGGAGATGTTGAAGTCAGAGTGATGTTTAGAGAGCTCAGAGTACAAGAGATGATGTTGAAGTCAGAGTGATGTTTAGAGAGCTCAGGGTACAAGAGGAGATGTTGAAGTCAGAGAAATATTTACAGAGTTTAGAATATGAGACGAAGATCTTGATCATATTAATGTTAGAGGGAAGTTTACAAAATTAAATAAATGACTTAAAAAAATGAAAAAAAAATGTATTGTTGGTGTGACTAACTATTATGGGGGAGAGAGAAGAGAAGAGGTGTGAGGAAAAAGGTATTGATAAATGGATTGAAAATGGAAATGAAGGAAGGAATAATTTTGGTTAATGAAAGGTGAGAAAGGGTTAGCCCAGGTATGAAGTGTATGTATGTATGTATGTATGTATGTATGTATGTATGTATGTATGTATGTATGTATGTATGTATGTATGTATGTATGTATGTATGTATGTATGTATGTATGTATGTATGTATGTATGTATGTATGTATGTATGTATGTGTGTATGTATGTATGTATGTATGTATGTATGTGTGTGTGTATGTATGTATGTATGTATGTATGTATGTATGTGTGTATGTATGTATGTATGTATGTATGTATGTATGTATGTATGTATGTATGTATGTATGTATGTATGTATGTATGTATGTATGTATGTGTATGTATGTATGTATGTATGTATGTATGTATGTATGTATGTATGCTATGTATGTATGTATGTATGTATGTATGTATGTATGTATGTATGTATGTATGTATGTATGTATGTATGTATGTATGTATGTATGTATGTTAAAATAACTTAACTAAACTCTGTTAATCCAAAATCAAGCTTAACCTAATCTAAACTTACTTAACCTTACTTAAAACGAACATAATCAAACTTAAATTAATTAAACCATGACCTCCCAAACAATAGCGATTTATCAGTATTACAGTAATAGCTATTGTTTTATTGTTGGTTTTGTTAATAGTATTAATACGGGCGAAAACTGTGAGAAATTTAGGTGTGCAATATTCTTGATTCAAAATAAATCAACTTTAAGATTAGTATCGGAAATATTGCTTTGAGAATTGACCGGCCAATGTGTGTGTGTGTGTGTGTGTGTGTGTGTGTGTGTGTGTGTGTGTGTGTGTGTGTGTGTGTGTGTGTGTGTGTGTGTGTGTGTGTGCTGTGCAAGTCCGTCACAGAATACCGACAGGCCAAAAAAGGGAAGACTCTGCTGGTCATTCTTCCTCAAACTCATCTCTCTCTCTCTCCCTCGTTCGTTCGTCTGTTCGCTATCCTTCTTTTTCTCTTATTCTTATTCTTTATCTGTGTTTCTGTCAGTTTAATTTTGTTCTTTTCTCTCCCATTGTTAATTCGTTCTCTCTGACATTATTTATTCTGTTTCTTTTTCTTTTTGTATTTTCATTATAATTCTTTCTCCCTGTCTTTTTCTCCCTGTTTCTTTCTCCCTGTTTCTTTCTCCCTGTTTCTTTCTCCCTGTCTCTTTTAATCTATTTCCCACATTTTAGAATCTTTTATTTTTTCATTTTTCATTCATTTAATTTATTTTTTCCTCGTATCATGTCTCTCTCTCTCTCTCTCTCTCTCTCTCTTAGTCGTGTATACTTATTTACTCTGTTTTTCTCCTGTCAACATCTGCACGGTCAACATAAGTGAATTTCTCCCTCCTCTTCCTCCGCCTCCTTCTCCTTCCTCAACCTCCTACACCCTCCTTCCTCATCCTCCTACACCCTCCTTCCTCCTCTTCTTCCTCTTGCTGCTCCTCGCTTAACATATTTCAGTAGCGTTCCTCTGACAGTCTCACTCAACATACCTTCACGTCCAGGTGATATGATTGTAAACACGTTACCTGAAGATTTATTGACCCCGTGATGACAGCCTGGGGGTAAAATATATCTTTAAAATGTCGATAGAATTTACGGTAAAGTTTTCTATATTTAATGTTATTTGGTTTATGTCATTAGTAGATGTTTATTATCCTTTTGTTAATCTCCTCCTTATTAGGGTTGTGGTGGTCTGTATATGTCTGTTTTGTAGTCAGAAAGTTTATACACACCGGAATTTTTACGTATATTTCAACTACTGTCATTTCCTTGCTATATATTCTTTGTACTGTGATCTGAGTTGTGTAGTTGTGTCTTGAGTTGGATGATAATCGACCAAGTTATGTCTTATGGTCAAGGAAGGTGAGGAAGGGTGAAGTACGGGGGCGTTACCTGTGCTTTACCTGTTGTGTTATACTCACCTGGACATAAATATTCCCCGTTTTCTGTGATGCTGTGTGATAGGGAATTAAGACTCAGCCATCGTAGATAATAATGGAATTGGAATGGGTATAATTAGCCAAAGTGTGATGTAGCTTCAGTATGATCTCTCGACTCGTGGTGGTGGTACATACTTTTATCAAGTGTGAAACTCATTTAATCGGAAGAAGAACTCATCAGCGTTAAGATTTAGGGCAGTGTGTTTACATACTTACAGTGCTTAAAGTTTGTTATCTAATTTCTTCTCTATATGAACCCTACTTTATATATTTGGCTAACACCTAACCTAACCTAACCTAACCTAACCTAACCTAACCTAACCTAACCTAACCTAACACTAGACGAATTTAACCAGATCAGAGGTAACCCAGTACCCGAGGGGACAGTGGACTACCTCCACTAAATACAATGGAATCTTGTTCAAACCTCCTAAAGGAATTTATTTAGAGGATTGAATTTACTTCGTTGTTCGTACCCAAATCCCGTCCATAGTCTGTTACCTTCTGTGCTCGGGGGAACTGAGGAGGAAAATGATGTCGGAAATGCCTGCAGCACCTTTACAGAGACACACACACACATGATGTTGTCCCCCCTCCGATGCGCTCCATTTTCCTGATTAGGTTGTCGTAGTCACTCGCTAAGGGGTGATGGAGAGGCAGAGAGAGAGAGAGAGAGGGGGTGAGGGAGAGGGAGAGGTTGCAGTGATCCCGAGGTGTGAGAGATTCTCCCTAGGTGAGGTAGAGGTGAGGGTGTGTTGCTCAAGACTTGGCGGAGGAACAGATCTTTGAGTCAGGGAATCTTCTACACCTGTCACCCCACACCCCTCACTTGTCACTCCTCACCTGTCACCCCACACCCCTCACTTGTCACCCCTCACCTGTCACCCCACGCCCCTCACCTGTCTCCCACCCCGTCACCCCACCCCTCACCCGTCACCCCCACCCCCCTCACCCTGTCACCCACCCCTCACGCCCCCCCTCACCTGTCACCCCACCCCTCACCTGTCACCCCACACCCCTCACTTGTCACCCTCCACCTCCTCACCTGTTACCCCACCCCTCACCTGTCACCCCACACACCCCTCACCTGTCACCCCCCACACCCATCACCCCTCAACCCCTCACCCCACACCCCTCACCCCACACCCTCACCCCACCCCCCCACCCCCTCCCCTCCCCTACCCCACACCTCTCTACGTCATCCCCTCCTCACCTGTCACCCCACCCCTCACCAGTCACCCCCACACCCCTCACCCCGTCACCCCACCCCTCATCCGTCACCCCCTCACCTGTCACCCCACACCCCTCACTTGTCACCCCTCACCTGTCACCCCCACACCCCTTCACCTGTCACCCCACACCCCTCACTTGTCACCTCCACCCTTCACCTGTCACCCCACGCCCCTCCACTTGTCACCCCCCCACCCTCACCTGTCACCCCCACCCCTCCCACCCCCACACCCCTCACCCCTCACCCTCACCCCACCCCTCACCCCACACCCGTCACCTGTCCCCCACACTCCTCACCTGCTCCCCCACACCCCTCACCTGTCACCCCACCTCACCCGTCACCCCACCCCTCACCCGTCACCCCACCTCCTTATCACCTCCCACACCCTTCACCTGTCACCCCACACCTCCACTTGTGCCCCCACCTCACCCCGTCACCCCACACCCGTCACCCCACCCCTCACCTGTCACCCCACCCCTCACCTGTCCTACCTCCTCATCTGTCACCCCCCCCTCACCTGTCAACCCCTCCCCTCACCTGTCACCCCACCCTTCCCCATTCCCCACACACCCCCCCACTTGTCACCTCCCACCCCTCACCTGTCACCCCACACCTCTCCACTTGTCACCCCCCACCCTCCTGTCACCCCTCCCCACACCCCTCCCCACCCCCCACACCCCTCCCACCCGTCACCCCTCATCACCCCCTCACCCGTCACCCGTCACCCCTCACCTGTCACCCCACACCCCTCTGTCACCCCCACACCCTCACCTGTCACCCCACACCCCTCACCTGTCACCCCACCCCCCTCACCTCACCCCACCCCTCACCTGTCACACCCCTCACCCGTCACCCCACCCCTCATCTGTCACCCCACCCCCTCACCTGTCACCCCACCCCTCACCCTGTCACCCCACACCCCTCACCCGTCACCCCACCCCCTCACCCATCACCCCACCCCCTCACCTGTCACCCCACCCCTCATCTGTCCCCCACCCCCTCACCCGTCACACCCCACACCCCCTCACCCTACACCCCTCACCCCGTCACCCAACACCCTCACTTGTCACCTCCACCCTTCACCTGTCACCCCCACCCCTCACTGTCACCCCACCCTCACCGTCACCCCACCCCTCACCCCGTCACCCCACACCCCCTCACCTGTCACCCCACCCCTCACCTGTCACCCCACCTCCTCATCTGTCACACACCCCTCACCTGTCAACCCACCCCTCACCTGTCCAACCCCACCTCACCTGTCAACCCCCCTCACCCCTACACCTCACTTGTCCTCCACCCCTCACCTGTCACCCCACCTCCTCACCCATCACCCCACCCCCTCACCTGTCACCCCACCCCTCCCCCACCCCTCACCGTCACCCCTCACCATCACCCCTCACCCCGTCACCCGTCACCCATCACCCCTCCTGTCCCACCCCACCCCCCTCACCTGTCACCCCACACCCCTCACCTGTCACCCCACACCCCTCACCCTGTCACCCCACCCCCCTCACCTGTCACCCCCTCACCTGTCACCCCACACCCCTCACCTGTCACCCCCCACACCCCTCACCCCGTCACCCCACCCCTCACCTGTCACCCCACACCCCCTCCCCGTCTTACCCCTCACCCGTCACCCCCACCCCTCACCCGTCACCCACCCCCTCACCCGTCACCCACACCCCTCACCTGTCACACCCTCACTGTCACCCACCCCTCACCCGTCACCCCACCCCTCTTACGTCACCCTCACCCCACGTCACTCCTCACCCGTCACCCCCACCCCTCACCGTACCCCACACCCCTCACCTGTCACCCCTCTCCCCCCTCCCCCACCCCTCACCTGTCACCCCCACCTCCCCCGTCACCCCACCCCCCCCGTCACCCCACACCCCTCTGTCACCCCACCCCTCACCCCCTCCTTGTCACCCCAGACACCTCGCCAGATGTCTTTATTGATCCACCTCCTTCCTGCCCCCATCCTGCCTCCTTCACTGCCCCATCACCGCCTCCTTCACCGCCTCCTTCACTACCCCATCACCCGCCCCATCACTGCCCCCATCACCGCCTCCTTCCTGCCCCCCATCACCGCCTCCTTCCTGCCCCCATCACCGCCTCATCACCGCCTCCTTCTGCCCCCCATCGCCCCCATCACTGCCCCATCACCGCCTCCTTCACCTTTACATCACCGCCATCATTCAGCTTCATTCATTTCCATCATCATCGCCTTTTCATCATTCATTAAGCATCATTCGCCTTTCATCTACTTCGCCTTTCATCACCATTGCATCATTCACTTTCTTGCGTCATAGCCCCATCCTCGCATCATCACCCTCATTCATAGCATCATTCGTTGCATCATTCGCCATCATTCGCCTCATTCACCCTCGTCCTATCTATCACGTCACACATACACTGCGCCAACGCTCCGCAAATCCGCCAACACTCCCTACTTGACGCTCTGCCAGCATCCTCCGACACTCCCTGCACCAACCTCCCCTACCAACACTCCTCATCCCCTACACCAGCATCCCCTCACACCAACCATCCATCTGCACCAACCTCCCTACACCAACTTCCCTATCCAACCTCCCCTACACCAACCTCCCTACACCAACACTCCCTACACCAACACTCCCTACACCAACCTCCCCTACCAACCTCCCCTACCTTGCTCCCTACACCAACACTCCCCTACACCAACACTCCCCTCTACTCCCCCAACCTCCCCCAACCTGCCTCCCCTACACCAACACACCCCTACCTCCCCTACACTACCTCCCCTCTCCAACCACACCCCTACTCCCAACACTCCCCCTCACCAACATACCTTAACTTCCTCTTTCTTGCCTAAATTCTCCCACCTTCTTGCATGCAATGACCTATCTCCTCTTTTAAGGTATTGCCATATCTCTATCACAGTGTTCTCTCTCTGTCCCTTCAATACATATGCATCTTTCCATTACCTTATCTCTTCTATTGCAACATTTCTTCTATTGCAACATTTCTTCTATTGCAACATTTTATCTGGATTGCCGCATTGCGTTTAGTTTTGTGTTTTTATAAGTTTCTCACTGCAACACCCTCAGTCGTTCATTACACTTTTCCTACATTGTAACATTTGTCCTCCTTCTACATTGTAAAAAATTCTCCTACATTGTAATATTTTTCCTCCTTTTACATTGTATCATTTTTCTCCTTCTATATTGTAACATTTTCCCCCCTACATTGTAAAAATTTTCCTCTTACATTGTATATATTTTACCTCCTCCTACATTGTAAAATTCTTCCTCCTCCTACATTGTAAATTTTTCCTCTTTTCTACATTGACACATTTGTCCTTCATTGTAGCATTTTCACGCCTCTTATGTTCCAACTCTTCTCCTACATTGTAACATTTGCTCTCCTCTTACCTTGTAACGCTTCCCCTCCATTGTAACATTTGTCCTCCTACATTGTAACGCTTCTCCTCCTGCCTTGTAACAGCTCCCTCCTACATTCGCATATATCCCCACCATTGCAACATTTATATATATTGCAACACTTTCCCTTTAATACAATTACTCCTCTTCCCCATTGCAACAATTATGCGCCTCTATTGCAACACTATCCATCCAATGCAACATTATACCCTCCATTGCAACTATTATAGTCAATTGCAATCACTTCCCTCCTCCATTGTAGCAATTTTCTCGTTTTAATCACTCCCTTCTTTATTGCAATCACTCCCCCTTCTTTATTGCAATCACTTCCCCTCCTCCATTGCAATCACTTCCTCCCCTCATTGCAATCACTTACCCTCCTCCATTGCAATCAGTCCCCCTGTCTATTGCAATCACTGCCCCTCCTCTATTGCAATCACTTCCCCCATTGCAATCACTCCTCCCCTCTATTGCAATCACTTCCTTCATTGCACACGCTTTCCATCATGCATTTCAGAGTTATATCATTTTGCTATCATATCTCCGTCTCCCATCACCATTACCATCACCATCACCCCCCCATCACATCACCCCCCACCGTCACCACCACTACCATCACCCTTCACCACCACCAACATCCACTACCATCACCATCACTACCATCACCAGCACTACCATCATCAACACCACTACCAACACCACCACTGCCATCACCCTACCATCACCACCACCACCACCACCACCCACCACCATCACCACTCCACCAACCTACCTGACCATATTTACACCTGCGACAATGACTCACTTTGCTTTTAGGCTTTTCATTATGTCACATTGTACTCTGGTGTAGCTCTGGCCAGGACACAGGAAGGTGGAAGGCTTTACTATGGCAATACTTGTAATACAGATATATTTCAAGATATCTCTCTCTTTCTCTCTCTCTCTCTCTCTCTCTCTCTCTCTCTCTCTCTCTCTCTCTCTTCTTTTTGTTTGTTTGTAATACATCAGGATTTCTTTCTCTCTCTCTTTACTGTTTTACATCTTTGTGTGTGTGTGTGTGTGTGTGTGTGTGTGTGTGTGTGTGTGTGTGTCTGATCTCAAGAACAATGCTTAGAATATGTATATACACACTAAACACCTTCTTTACACACACACACACACACACACACACACACACACACACACACACAAACACACACACACACACACACACACACACACACACACACACACACACACACACACACTCGCGTCTACAAAAATGGTTTATCGGGAGAAAGTTATCGGTTTGACGAAGAAGAAAACACGATTTTTTTTTACTCTCTCTGCCTCACACTAGTTGTATCGACACGCGCTGTTATTATTTTCATTTAGGTTTTAACTATAACTTGAAACTTTGACGCATTTCCTGGTGTTGAAACTACTCCGTGTTATTAAGTCTGGCATTGAAGAGACTCCACGTTATTAAGTCTGGCGTTGAAGGGCTCTCACGTTATTAAGTTTGGCGTTGAAGAGACTCCACGTTATTAAGTCTGGTGTTGAAGCGACCTCGTTATTAAGTCTGGCGTTAAGCGACTCCGTTATTAAGTCTGGCATTGAAGAGACTCCACGTTATTAAGTCTGGTGTTGAAGCGACTCCACGTTATTAAGTCTGGTGTTGAAGAGACTCCACGTTATTAAGTCTGGTGTTGAAGAGACTCCACGTTATTAAGTCTGGCATTGAAGAGACTCCACGTTATTAAGTCTGGTGTTGAAGCGACTCCACGTTATTAAGTCTGGCATTGAAGAGACTCCACGTTATTAAGTCTGGCGTTGAAGCTACTCCACGTTATTAAGTTTGGCGTTGAAGCTACTCCACGTTATTAAGTTTGGCGTTGAAGCGACTCCACGTTATAAGACCAGTCAGGCTAGGGCTCATGTCTGTTTTTCTTCATCCACAAGTACGTCTTTCATCTCCTTGGGTTACCATTATGCCTTTACTTAATTATTTCTATACCTGTTCCTTTAGTCATCTCTTATAGTCTTATTATTATTTTAGTTGTCTGTTTTTCTTTAGTTTTTTTCTTATATCCTGTTTTGGGGGTGTTTTTTTTTTTGATCATGTTATTGTAAGTTATCTCAAGAGAAATATTAGTATTAAAATGGTTAAGTAACATCAATTATGATTTAGGGAGAATTGTATGTGGTAGATAATGGGTTAGTCT
The DNA here is from genome assembly GCF_018991925.1 of Homarus americanus. Lineage (NCBI taxonomy): Eukaryota > Metazoa > Arthropoda > Malacostraca > Decapoda > Nephropidae > Homarus > Homarus americanus. Next base: position 4,426,297 of record NW_024744357.1, read on the forward strand.
ATTGAATTATCTTTTACCTGTAATTATCTCAAATGAAAGGTGTGTTGGTGTGGATGGAGGGATGTGTTGGTGTGGATGGAGGGTGTGTGTGTGTGTGTGTGTGTGGCTGGAGGGGTGTGTGGGTGTGGATGGAGGGGTGTGTTGGTGTGGATGGAGGGGTGTGTTGGTGTGGATGGAGGGGTGTGTTGGTGTGGATGGAGGGTGTGTGTGTGTGTGTGTGTGTGGCTGGAGGGGTGTGTGGGTGTGTGTGAGAGAGAGAGAGAGAGCTGGAGCCAGGTAAAGTTACGGATTGGGTTTGTCTGTGTCTGAATGTTTCGTTGTGTTTATGAACCTCACCCAGGCAGAAATATTTACCTTTATGCCACATTATTACGAGTTTTTTTAATAACTCATGTTGCTGAAAGAGTGTGTTTTATTAACTTTCCTTGAGACATAAAATATAACGTTCTTAAAACCTTCCCAGGGTGAATGTATATATCTCTCGAGACCTGGCTGTAGACTTCAAGGTTTATTTCTCAAGTCTTCTCACCGTCATGGATCTCAACTTTGCTTTTTTTTTTCCCTTCCTTGGTGCTTTAATCCAGACGCCTCAGTTGGCTTTACTACATTGGGCTCAAGACGATCCTCTACTTGTGAGCTGGTCTTTCTTGGGTGTCTATATCTTTATAAGAGATCCAAAGGCGATTTCTCTTCCCTCTTGTGTATTCACTTTTGCCTTCCTCGGTGCAGTCACTCAGAGTGCTTGAATGATGCACACGACGCTCTCTATCAAGCCGGCTGCATATCCGGCTCGAAACATGACCTAAGGGACGGTCTGTGTCGGGCTGGCAATGTGGGTGGTTCAGGTATGGTTTTTATGATAACGTACCCAGGTCATGACGGTTCCGTAACCTGTTGAAGTATGACCTGTGTAATGATGTGTCCGGGTCATGACGGTTCCGTAACCTGTTGAAGTATGACCTGTGTAATGATGTGTCTGGGTCATGACGGTTCCGTAACCTGTTGAAGTATGACCTGTGTAATGATGTGTCCGGGTCATGACGGTTCCGTAACCTGTTGAAGTATGACCTGTGTAATGATGTGTCCGGGTCATGACAGCTCCGTAACCTGTTGAAGTGTGACCTTATATATCCGGTTCATGACAGCTACACATCTGGCTGCATCAACCGTCACTCCAGGACACAGTTAGTGCCTACGGGTGTCTGGCTTCACTACACACTCGCCCTGGAGACAAATGCCTTCACGTCCTTAAGTCTCTTCTCACCTTGAACACAATTCGCTAATTAATATAGTGTAAATGGATCATAAATCCTAGTAACTTTCTGATTAACTTACAAATCCTCCACTTCTCTCCCTTGGATAAATCCTTAATCCTCAGTGCCCCCTCTTAAGTAAATCCTTAATCCCCAAGTACTTTCTTCTTGAATAGGCCAATAATCTCCCACTTCTTACCACCTGAATGAACCAGTAATCCTAATTCCTTAATCCCCTAAAAACCACTGAGGATTTATCAAGCTGGACAGAATTATAGGTCATGTTGTGTGAGATTAAGCTTAACTAGGTATAATAACGTAATGATTCACAACTGGTCATTATAACATTAATTACTCTCAGTTAGTAATCACAGTTCAGTCATAAAACATATATAATATAAAACCCTTGTTAATACTGTATCAACATAAACGCTCACAAATATTCCAATAATTTTTAATTGTTGAAAGTAATTCTGGTTTTATTTCTCTGTGTGATGTTGGTAATACTCAACAAGCCTCATAAAATATGTCATGGAATAGTTTTTTTTTCCCTAGTGTGATGTCGGTCATTGATAATATTTAACAAGACCGATGAAATAATCAACAATAACAATAATAACATCAACAATGATATCAACACCACCACCACCACTACCAACTGAACCCTGTACTGACATGGTGTGGGGTCAGCCGTAATGGCGAGACGGTAGGGAGACAGAGAATCATTAACCTGTCACCCTTCACCAGCGTTATCAAGATCACCTGTCAACAAGGAGTGACAGCAAGGCGACATATTGGTTTTTGTAATAATAATTAATCATCCACACTAGTTTATCTATGAATGTAATATAAATTTAACTTTTTTTTTACCTATCATCTCGCTAAGTGAGTGTGTGAGTGAGTGAGTGAGTGAGTGAGTGTGTGTGTGTGTGTGTGTGTGTGTGTGTGTGTGTGTGTGTATCATCCAACAGCCGCCCAGGATAAATAAACAGGGATTAGATTCCTTCATATATTTTCATTCTCATAATAACAATTTGTGAGTTTACATTACGGGAGGAGAAGTGACCATGGTGGTAAGTCTATGAAGTGGTTATGTGTTCACCAGGGCTGTCTCACACACACACACACACACACACACACACTGCTGGTCGCGCCTCCTTTCTTGTAGATCACTGCCTTCTAATTTAGTATGTATGTATGTATGTATGTATGTATGTATGTATGTATGTATGTATGTATGTATGTATGTATGTATGTACTGTATGTGTATGTATGTGTGCATGCATTATACACCACAGCTTATGAATTATACAAATACGTACTCTACCAACTGATCTGAAGAATCGCCTACTACCTACCTGCCACCTGACCTCCTAATCAATCACAGGTGGGCGGTGGTTCCTGCAGCCTGAGTTACTTTCTTCATTAAGACGCAATTGGCGGCAACTTTGACCAGTTCCCCCGATTACCTTGGTGCTGGTCTCTCTGTCCTGACCCTACCATTAGTGATTACCTGAGCGCCTCCTCCTCCTCCTCCTCTTCCTCCTCCTCCTCTTCCTCCTCCTCCTCCTCTTCCTCATCCTCCTCTTCCTCCTCCTCCTCCTCCTCCTCCTCTTCTTCCTCCTCCTCTTACTTTGACCGGGGCCAAAGTTTCTGATTATATATTTTTTCCCCTTTACCTTTTACAGTGAAAAAACTTCTATTTAACGGATTTTATAAGAGAAAGGTTAGTCCGTTAAATCGAAGTTCGTTATATAAAGGTGTCACTCAAATTATATTTGTAGTTATCAATTATGTATTGTTATCTTGTTGTTGTTTTTGTTGTTGTTCGTGAATCAGAAAAATGATGCGAGTTTTACCCAACGAAAATTAAGAAAAAAAAATAAAATAAAAGTTTAATTTCCCCGACCTTACCTGAGAGGAACTTTTTTTCCCAATGATTAATCAGCTGGGGAGTCACTCTCTGGTCGCGCTGTTTACCTGATGACTTTCTCGGTAATGGAACACCGCTTCGTGACGCTAAAGTTGAAGTATAGAATTTTTTATATATCTTTACTTTTGGGTATATCATTAATTTTTAGGTTTGTCATATCATCATCACCACCATCATCATCACCATCATCACCACCACCACCACCACCACCACCACCACCACCACCACCACCACCAATAGAGACGGTATACGGTTTAGATGGTATGGTAAACGGCCTGAAGCTGAAGATCCCACGATTGAGTCCATAATCTAAGATCTTCAACCTTCTATGTTAGTGAGTCGGTCAGTTCTATGGTTACAGCTCCTCATAGACTGACAAACACTCACATTGGTGGTTGATGAAAGGTTTAGTCTCTGGTTTGTTATGAGAGTTTTACTACAGACAGATAGACAGAGAGCATCAAAATGAGACAGACAGACAGACAGAAAACAGGAGAGACAGACAAACAGACAGACAGCAACAAAATGAGACACAGACAAAGAGCATCAAAATGACAGACAGACACAGACAGACACAAACAGACAGACACAGCATCAAATGTGGGGTGGTGACTTTTGTTCTCTTGTGTTTTTTAACTCGTTCATTTATCATTATTATTTTTTTTTTGTACCTTTTTATGGTATTATCATTCTCTTTGTGTATTATTTTTTCTACCCTTATTTTTTTGGTGCGTTTATTTCTTTTTCTCTTTCTTACTTTTTCCTTCTTTTATGATATAATTTTTCACCTTCCTTGTTTGTGTTCTCTCTCTCTCTCTCTCTCTCTCTCTCTCTCTCTCTCTCTCTCCACTGCTGACGACTTTTTGTCTATTGTTACCTATACAAATCCTACTTAGTTAACATACACACAGAGACGTATTAGGCGGGAGACATTGTTACACACGTATTACAAGACAAACACACACACACACACACACACACACAAACACTCAACGCATAACCCCTTCACAAACACGGTACCAAAATAATCTGTAGGCGATATGAAATTAGGAACTTTTTTAATAACGCATCTCATTAAAGTTGATGCCAAGAAACAATATTGTAAGGAAGAAATAGTACATCATAAAAAAGGTAATATAAATTAAAAATATCTATTCAGTTATGAGATAAATCAGGGTTGTGTTAAATCGCCTAGTCAGTTAAGAGTGAGGGAAGGACTTATTGTGTTGTGTAGGAGTGAGGGAAGGACTTACTGTGTAGGAGTGAGGGAAGGACTTACTGTGTAGGAGTGAGGGAAGGACTTACTGTGTTGTGTAGGAGTGAGGGAAGGACTTACTGTGTTGTGTAGGAGTGAAGGAAGGACTTACTGTGTTGTGTAGGAGTGAGGGAAGGACTTACACCCTGTTAGATCTGCCTGTGTGCATATCTTTTTCATAGTTTTTCACATATTTCTATCAGCAATTTAAAAACCCACTCATTCTCCTCAAGGACGAACTGAAGACAAAGTGAAGAGTAAGACTGAACACAACCGTTACCAGCATCAACAAGAGTAAGACTGAAGGCACAACACAACTCTGATTAAAATCACTGGAAACGAAGTATAAAAAAAAAATCCAAGTTGATATTGACTCTTGGCTCCTCTTTCACCACTCAAAATTCTCAACGTTAGTAATTGATGTCTTGAAAGTTAAACAACACTGGAGTAACGCAAACAAGTTATATACCTGGAGGATAACAAGAGTTTGGGGAAGGGCGAGGATGATGCAGAATTTTGAGTGTGTCTAGCTTCGTGTAATTTGCATCACTACATGTAAGATCAGCCCACTCACTGCTGGAATAAAAATGTTCTTGAAGGTTGAAAGACTATTGTTAAAAGTGGTTTTGTGTGTGTGTGTGTGTGTGTGTGTGTGTGTGTGTGTGTGTGTGTGTGTGTATTTTGTGTTAGGTAGTTTATTATTTTATCTAGGTTGTTTATACTTTCTTGTTCCATAACTTTTTGTTGATCCATTTGTCGTGTGAGTTAGTGAAGTGTATTAAGCCTTTAGTGATATATTAATTGTCAAAAAGCAAAAAAAATCCACATTTGAGATTATAAGAGAAAAAATATATAATACAGATGGTGGAGATGTAATAAAGTTTTCTCTTTAATATGAATAACAAACCTCGACTCTACGACCTGGAAATAATTAAAAAAATGCACGGGACTTTTGGATGACAGCAGCGAGTTTCTTACATTAACGGGTTGCCAAGCAGGTCCACAGTCCTTACAGATTTTGTTTTACATTAACTTTGTACTTCTCACAGGAACGTGCTTTCAGTTATCAGGTATCAAATTGTTGCTTGTGTTGTTATTTATATTAGCCCATATTAAATTATCTTTGTGTTTCCATAAATATTCCTTACCTTCTACCATTAAAACCTTGCCTTAAACCTTGTAGTAGTTAATGTAAGCTTATGAATTAAATGTTGTTCATCTGCACAGACACAGGTGGACGGAGCTTACTGATCTGGCTGGGTCCATACCCCTGCACCCAGGAGGTTTCTCTGCCCTACACCAACCTTACTGGAGAAGAGTTGTCTCTGCCCTCCTTCTACTTGTCTTCTTCAAGGCTTGGTTCTGGGCAGAGGGTGTCTCTGCTCCACTCTACCTTTCTCCTCTCCTCCCTCTTGGCTAGACCATGTGGCCTAAGGTTCGTGAATCCTTTCCTAGGGATTGTTAGGTGGGAGTCAATGGTGCTTATGCTGGGCTCCCATTTAGGTTGGAAGTGCATTATATTATGACTTGTGCCTTTTATTTGTAAATATATGTAAATAAGGTAGATTTACCTCGGTGTTTCTGTTGGTCCTTTATCTTAGGATTTTAATCTTTTGCCATGACTGAGAGTTTGGGAACACCTAAAGAGTATTTCATGAAGTGTACCCGACTTAAAGGTTGCACTAGCAATATCAATGTTTTCCAGCCCTGTGCCTTTTGAGGTAAGTATGAACATAGACACCTGGGGTTGCGATAATACCATCACTGAGGCACACTGAGTGTACATGGATAAGATAAAGGCATAATTAGATGTTGACGTTATTTTCAGATGATATATTTTTGTTTTAGTTAAGTCAAGTAGTTAGTTAGTTACAGTCTTACATGTGACCGATCCATGACGATAAGTGGATTTAAAGAACAGTTCTGAGTAGTCCGAATCGTTAGAGAAATTGTCAGTTCAACCGCTTGTTTCCCTCCCACCCATCGACAAAAAATTCATTGTGTGAACCTTTGAGAATCTATACTTGGGTTCTTGAGTTTATCCCGGTACAGAAGGCCTGTGTATGTTATGCATCAGAACATACACTGTAACACCATACTCAAATATCTTATTTATTTACTATAAAACAATTATGTGAGTATAATCTAGGGAACACCTGAAGATTAGCTCCGAGTTTATTTCACCTTAAGATTAACCACCCTGACACTAACCTAACCCAACTCAATCTAACTTAACATAACTTAACTTAACCTAAACTAACGCTAACTTAACCTAACCTAACCTAAAGCTAGCCTAACCTAACCTAACCTCAAGCTAAACTAACCTAACATAACTTAACCTTTCTTAACCTAACGCTTATCTACCCTAACCTAACCTCACGCTAACCTACCCAAAGCTGATCTCAGGCTAACCTAACTAACACTAACTTAACCTAACCTAAACAACCAGCCAGTTAGCATTAGGGTAGTTAATCGTCAAGTGAAATGAGCAGGGAGGACTCATCATCAGGTGGACCATTCTTATTCTATTCCATCAATAAACCAAAAAATACAGAGGAACACTTGGGAGAAATAAACAGGTCATTGGGGTATAATGAAACTGAAATACAAGGAAAAGGTCCATCAGCATAGTTAAGGAACTGAGAAAACCATGAAATACGGAGATGTTTCGAATCCTTTGAGTACGATGTCTTAACCTCATGAGTACGATGTCTTAACCTCTTGAGTACGATGGTTTAACCTCTTGAGTACGATGTCTTAACCCCTTGAGTACGATGTCTTAACCCCTTGAGTACGATGTCTTAACCTCTTGAGTACGATGTCTTAACCCCTTGAGTACGATGTCTTAACCCCTTGAGTACGATGTCTTAACCTCTTGAGTACGATGTCTTAACCTCTTGAGTACGATGTCTTAACCTCTTGAGTACGATGTGTCTGCAACCCCTTGAGTACGTATGCCTGTCCCTTGAGTACGATGTCTTAACCTCTTTGAGTACGATAAGCTTTAAATCCCTCTTATACGACATGTCTTAACCTCTTGATTGTGACATCTTAACCTCTGAGTAATGATGTTTTAAATCCTCTGGAGTACGATGTCTTAACCTCTTGAGTACGATGTCTTAACTCTTGAGTACGATGGCCCAACCCCTTGGCATGATGTTTTAAATCCCTCTTGAGTACGAGATGTTTTAACCTCTTGAGTACGATGTCTTAACCTCATGAGTACGATGTCTTAACCTCTTGAGTACGATGGTTTAACCTCTTGAGTACGATGTCTTAACCCCTTGAGTACGATGTCTTAACCCCTTGAGTACGATGTCTTAACCTCTTGAGTACGATGTCTTAACCCCTTGAGTCCGATGTCTTAACCCCTTGAGTACGATGTCTTAACCTCTTGAGTACGATGTCTTAACCTCTTGAGTACGATAACCCAGATTACTTCAAGTACAATGACACTGTATTTTATGGATTAATACAGAATTTGTGATTGAAAAAAACTTAGTTACTAAAACACAGAAACTACAATAAATTAACAATTCTCCAAAAACATTCCTTCACTCCTCACCTGCTAGTGTTTGTTGTACAATATCTGACGAACTTAATCCAAAAAGATACTTTGATTCATATACAAGTTGAGAGTTACGAGGTGTTCTCTGTATGTTGCTTTATTAAGGGTCAAGACTGTTCACTCTACCTCCTATTAGTAGTGTGCTGAAGGCTTAACAGAGTGTGATAGACATTGTAGTGGTTATTAAACAGGGGTACTCAGAGGTGTGTCAAGGGTGAATGATAATATTGTGTCATTTTGAGTGTAGGGCTGGGTGTAGGGGTGGTGTAGAGGGGTGTAAGGGTGGTGGAGGGAAGGTGTAGAGGGTGTAAGGGTGGTGTAGGGGTGGTGTAGGGGTGGTGTAGGGGTGGTGTAGGGGTGGTGTAGGGAAGGTGTAGAGGGTGTAGGGGTGGTGTAGGGAAGGTGTAGAGAGGGTAGAGGTGGGTGTAGGAGTGGTGTAGGGAAGGTGTAGAGAGGGTAGAGGTGGGTGTAGGGGTGGTGTAGGGAAGGTGTAGAGGGGTGTAGGGGTGGTGTAGGGAAGGTGTAGAAGGTTTAGAGGGGTGTATTTGGGTGTAGAAGAAGTGTAAGGGGATGTAGGGGATATAGGATGGGTGTAAGAGAGGTGTTAGGGGGTGTAGGGGTGTTGTAGGGTATATAGGGTGGCCTGTGGTGTAATGGTCAGCATGCTCGTCTCACAAGCGAGCGGACCCGAGTTCGATCCCCGGGCCGGGTGAAACTATGGGCAAGTTTCTTTACGTCATCTGCCTCTGTCTACCCAACAGTAATTGGGAACCTGGATGTTAATTGATTTACAGATCGTGTTCCGGGGTAATGGTTAGCCAGTGTAGATGGGTGTAGGAGAGGTATAGAGGGTGTAGGTGGGTAGTGGAGAATGGGTGTGAGGGTGTAGGAAGATGTAGAGGGATGTAGTAGAAGCATAGAGTGGGTGTAGCAGAGGTGTATGGGAGGAATAAGGGAAGTGTAGGGAGGAGTAGGTGGTGAATGGAGGTGTAGGGAGGTGTGAGAGGGTACCACCACCATACATAAGAACATAAGGAGTCTGCAATAGGCCGGTTGGCCTGTGCATGGCAGCTCCTGTCGAGAGTTACTACCACTCTCTATCATCCATGAATCTATCCAGTCTCCTTTTGAAACACCATCATGGTGTTGTCACTGCCACATTTCCTGTCACTGCTATGTTGCCATTTTGCTACTGGCATGTTGTTACTGTAATAGGGTAAAGTAAGAAGAACAAGTAAAGTAAGAATTTATAGTTGTAGAATTGTAAAGTGAGGAAAGTTGGTAGCGTGGCCGGATAGTTATTTAACCATATTATATTCTTAGGGGGAATCTTTTGAACAACACTTCAGAGTACAGCTATTTATTTGTGAACTGAATGACATGGACACATCAATAAATATATCGACGTTACTATATAATGACTCTCGGATACAAATATGAAATGGATTCACTTCCCACCATACATAACTCACCCTAGAGATCGCTCATGTGTGACCTGAGGGAGACCCAGCGGCGGTGGGATGTCTGTAGGTGCTGTTGAAGAGAGTGGCGCTAGCTGAGTTCTGACTCTCCCTGTATGACCCACAGAAGGAGCTGTAGGCGGTGTCAGGCCGACAGATGTCGTCACTAATTTACATTAATCTGGGTGTGTCAAGACAGCTGTGTTTAATCAGGTGCATGGTGCGGGCTGGAGTGTAGTTTCTTGAGTTAACACGGTCATGTCGCCGATTTGTCTAATCAAGCACCGGTAAGAACTCTGGTTCATTGTGACCGTGACCTCTGCTGGGTCAGATCTTAATCTCACTTTAATTACGAAGGGTGGGTCACACCTGCCCATCCCGTTACTGTTATATGTGCTATTATTCTTTGGGCTGTAAGCTATGGTCTGATAAACAATCGTTACATTACTCTGCCACCACTCTGTCACCATTATGTTGTCACTATGCCACCACTCTGTCACCATTATGTTGTCACTATGCCACCACTCTGTCACCATTATGTTGTCACTATGCCACCACTCTGTCACCATTATGTTGTCACCCTGCCATCACTCTGCCACCATTATGTTGTCACTATGCCACCACTGTCACCATCATGATGTCACTACACCACCACTCTGTCACCATTATGTTGTCACTATGCCACCACTCTGTCACCATCATGATGTCACTACACCACCATCTTGCCGACACTGTTCCTGTGATGGTGACAAAATGTCTCCACTGAATATCCTCCTTGATAAACATTCATCTTATTGACCCCTTCATCTAATGTGAGCTTTACCGTAAAACACTTTGTTGACCTTATTATTTCTTGAGGGAGTTGTTGTCACGGAGATACGCCACGTCACTTGATCACTGTTGTCATGGATCAAGGACTTACTCACTATCAAGAACACGTACTAACAAGACTTACTGAACCCACAGTATGAATTAGTCCTCGTGTACAGTAACCAAAATGTGAAAAATTATATATATATATATATATATATATATATATATATATATATATATATATATATATATATATATATATATATATATATATATATAAATTTAATCATTTGCCAAAGTCTCTTTGACTGCATCCAAGTTTATGTAAATTATAACTTGAAGGATGATGGCAGGTTCCCCTATTTTGCATATTGATGAAACTGAGTCTTTAAAACCAATGAACATTAACAACATCATTATATTCCTTAATGAACCAAGACTTAGCCTCATAGACTCATCTGTGTGATCCTGTAAGCTTCCTCACTCTCTTGTTGAAGACCCTAGGTGTAAGGGAGTACCCACTGTTTGATATAATATATATATATATATATATATATATATATTTCATTAGCCCAATTAAGCACGCAGACTTCTACCAACAATCAACACCTCAACCCGCCAGGATTCGAACCCACGGCCCACGAGCCCATGACTGTGACCGGGGAACGCTACCTCTGGACCACCAGGATACTAAAAGCAGTCCTAGACTCTGTTATATTTCACACAAAGCCTGTTCAACGAGCTTAGGGCTGCTTTTAGTATCCTGGTGATCCAGAGGTAGCGTTCCCTGGTCACAGTCATGGGCTCGTGGGCCGTGGGTTAGAATCCTGGCGGGTTGAGGTGTTGATTGTATATATATATATATATATATATATATATATATATATATATATATATATATATATATATATATATATATATATGTGGGGGATGAGCAAGTATATATATTTTGTATAATTTCTTAACACAGATATATTCCTATTAATTATATAAACTAAAAGTGCAGAAAGGTTCACCCTGGACAAAGGTTCAGAGAGGTTCACCCAGACAAAGGTTCAGAGAGGTTTCACTCCTGACAAAGGTTCAGAGAGGGGTTCACCCTGACAAAGGTTCAGAGAGGTTCAATGGATAAAGCAGTTCAGAGAGGTCTACCCTGACAAAGCAGTTCAGAGGTTCACTCCTGACAAAGGTTCAGAGAGGTTCACCTGGACAAAGGGGTTCAGAGAGGTTCACCCTGGAGAAAGGTTCGAGAGGTTCACCCTGACAAAGATTCAGAGAGTGTTCACCCTGACAAAGGTTCAGAGAGGTTCACTCCCTGACAAAGGTTCAGAGGCTCACCGACAAAGGTTCAGAGAGGTTCACCCAGACAAAGGTTCAGAGAGGTTCACTCCCTGACAAGGTTCAGAGAGGTTCACCCTGACAAAGGTTCAGAGAGGTTCACCCTGACAAAGGTTCAGAGAGGTTCACCCTGACAAAGGTTCAGAGAGGTTCACCCTGATTCACATCAAGAAGAATATACACAATCTCCCTGGTGCTCTGGTGGAGGAGGACCTCCGTTATGTTCCTTCGGTACGCCGTGTTTGGGTCCTCCCTCACCTGGTTACCCACACACCAGGTCCTGTTTATGAGAGGAACCATCAGTAGATACTTGACACAATATATCTATTTTGTTCACCACTAGGTAACTTTATCATAGCTTCTCTACTATATTTTGTCCTACAATATATATTATCTTCAATGAAAGTTGAATTATCTTTTATTTAATAATATAAAGTCAATACAGACATTTTTTGTCTGTTTGTATATTTATTGGTTAGCATAAAGAAACATAATTGTTGCTTAAGACTAAAGTTGGTAATTCAGTGTGAGAGAAGCCTGTATGAAGGGGAGTCAGGGTGAAGGATTCAGCTGCTGCTTCTGTTCCTGGAGGAGATATGATAGAGCTCAGAGAGGAGTAAGTTATGGAGAACTTCTGGAAGGTGGTGTTTCCCAGCACTCCCCGCCTCAGTACCTTCAGGTTGTTATTTTTTGAAATATGGAACGTATTGAAGGTGTTGAAGGGGAAAGAGGAGGACATGATTTTGGCCAGCTGGTCCTCACTCTCCACATCAGAGCAGTCGAGAACCATGAAGTAATCGTCTCCATGGATCGCAATACACCTGCAGGGCGCGATGACATCCTCGTCGGGACAGGGACGGTTCAGTGTTGTGTAGTCATTATATTCTCTTTCTCTATCGCTAAATTCTTCTCTCTCTTGACCTAACTTCTCTTTTTCTGTGACGTCATCAACCACTGCTTTGCCCTGTGCCCTTCCTACACAGCAGCTGGACACCGCCAGTACACAGAGCAGAGCGTAGAGAGGCAGGGGCGCCATGTTGTAGCAACACTGACACGACTCACTGTGATTACTGCCAACACTGATACTTGCCGCACCTTTATAGTGTGTGTGTGTGTGTGTGTGTGTGTGTGTGTGTGTGTACATAATGCTGGTGGGCAACTGAAAAGGTATAAGGATAGTCTTAAGACAAACCTGAAAACATGCCAAATCGACCCCCTCACCTGGGAGACGATTACTCCACACTGCAACGCTTGGAGAGCACCACACGAGAAGGCGTCAATACTTTCAAGTTAGTCCGACTACAAACTGAGGCAGACGAGCGCCAATGCCGGAAAGATGCTGCCGCCGCCTTTCCCGCGCTAGATGTAGCCCCCCACATGTGCAACATCTGTGATCGACCCTGCCGGTCCCGTATCGGCCTCCTCGGAGCTCACCAACGTAGGTGACATCCTTAATAACTCATATCATTGTATCATCTGTGGATGATCGTCATACTCGATTCCGAGTGACAGCAAAGTAGTAGTAGTAGTAGTAGTAGTAGTAGTAAGTAGTAGTAGTAGTAGTAGTAGTAGTAGTCGTAACCGTTAAGACGATACATACAACAAAAGAAAACCTCACGGTAAATATGTGTTTATTATACCCCGATGTGTCAATTAGCAGGAAAACTATGTTAGTACTGTACGACCTCACCTTTACTGTTCGGTTATAATCATTATTATTAGTAGTAGTAGTAGTCGTTCTTACGAATGTTTCATCATCATACACTCACACAGGTGTTGTTCACGTGGGGATGGTGACAGGTTTTTTAGTTCCCACAGGTAGATGGTAATCTGTGGGAACAACATCTTGCATAACAGCCTGTGTGTCTTCCTCTTTTACTGATAATGTTATTTTTCCTCTGGTTATACCCAGTGACACAGATCCACGCATCCTTACACCATTTAATACAGAGACACTCAACTTTACTTTGTTGTCACTCGGAGTCGAGTATGACGATCATCCAGCTATGAGACAATGATATGAGTTATTAGGGATGTCACTAAGTTGGTGAGTTCTGAGGTGCCTAGAGAGGCCAAAAAGGGGCCGGCAGGGTCATCCACAGATGTTGCATATGTGGGGGGCTACATCTAGTGCGGGAGGGGCGGCGGCAGTGTCTTTCCGGCGTTGGCACTTGTCTGCCTCGGTATGTAGTCTTGCTAACTCGAGAGTATTGACATCTTCTCGTGTGGTGCTCCTCCAAGTGCTACGGTGTGGAGTAATCGTCTCCCAGGTGAGAGGGTCGATTTGGCACTTTTTCAGGTTTGTCTTAAGACTTTCCTTGTACCTTTTCAGTTGCCCGCCAGCGTTACCTTTACTATTCGTAAGGTGACTATAAAGTAGTTGCTTTGGCAGTCTACTGTCGTCCAGGCGGTTAATATGGCCAGTCCAACGTAGTTGTTCATAGATAATGGTAGCCTCGATGCTCCTACAGTTGGTGTCAGCAAGAATACTGGCATTCGTTCTCTTGTCTTCCCAGCGAACACGGAGCTTAGAACGTACACTATCGATGGTGAAAGTTTTCAAGTGCCTTGAGGTGCCTCCTGTATGTGACCCATGTCTCGTTGTCATAAAACAAGGTTGGGAGGACCACTGCTCGATATACGTGCAACTTTGTAGATAATTTCAGCTCCCTACAGCTGAAGACACGGGTACTGAGTCTGCCAAAGTCTCGAGATGCACAGCTGATCTGATCCGATGTTGAATCTCTTAATCGAAGTCCGCGGTGGTGGACAGGTGGGGGTCGAGATACTGAAAGTGGGTTACATTAGAGAGGGTAGTACCATTAAGCTGGTTGGATGGTGGAGGTGTGGCTGAACCAGGGGCAGACTGAAAGAGAATCTGAGTTTTACGTACATTCTCCTCAAGGCCGAAGTGTGCATATGCATGTACGTAGGTGTTCAGGATCTCCTGTAGGTCGCGTTTGGTGTGAGCGACAAGGGTGAAGTCGTCTGCATACTGAAATTTAGTAATGAAAGCTGCCGACACCTTTGTTCCTGCCTGTTTTCATCTTATGTTGAAATAAACCTTCATCCAATACTGGATGTCCACCCTGCCGTCTAAATTGGCATTGGCACGAGTATGGAAGGCAGCCAAGATAATAGAAAAGAGAGTTGGTGGCAGTACACATCCTTGTTTTGCCCTCTTTTGGATGGGGAAGAACTCAGACTGAGTGCCAGTGTGCAGGACCCTGCCGTTCATTCCATCGTAGAGTTGCCTCACAATGGCGATGAATTTTGGTGGGCAGAAAAAACGGCTGAGGGTCCGCCAGAGGGCTTCCCTGTTGACCGAGTCGAAAGCCTTGATTAAGTCGATGAAAGTCATGTACAGGTCATGACGCTGTTCTCTGCATTTTTCCTGTATCTGGTGGGCAGCAAAGATCATGTCAGTGGTGCCACGTGATGGTCTAAAGCCACATTGAGATTCTGGGAGGAAGTTTTCAGCCTCAGGTAGAAGTCTGTTTCGGAGGACTCAAGCGATAATCTTGCCAGCTACGTACAGCAGCGGGATCCCGTGGTAGTTGCCAGTCTGACTGGTCTCTCTTGTTCTTATAAATATTGACGATGGAGGCATCTTTAAGAGCTTGGGGGATTTCCTCTTTTTCTCACATATTGTCCAGGAGAGAGTGGAGACGGCTAGTAAGCAGAGGTCCTCCTGCTTTATACACCTCGGCTGGGATTCCATCAGGCCCTGAGGCTTTGTTATTTTTCATCTGTTTGATGGCAGTAGCTACCTCATCCAGGAATGGAGGATAGCTGAGGTGGGTCAGCTCTGGATGCTGAGGGATCTTCTGGGTAGTCAATATATCCACATCGATGTTTCAGTTGAGCAGCGAATGGTAGTACTTTTTCAAGCGCTGGAGGATGCCTTTTTCGTCTTTAATTAGAGAGTTACCGTCGGATGAGCGGAAGGGGGCTGTACCATGAGTGATTGGCCCTTAAAATGTTTTCGTGGAATTTAAAAATTCACGCATCTTGTGTTCATCTGGGAGATTTTGCATTTCACATGCTTTATTTTTAAACCAGTCGTTCTTTAGATAGGGAATTCACGCTGGGCCGACGCTTTCTTCTTGCGCAAGGTATAAGCTTAGGCTCGACGCTGAGGGTTGTTCTGCCAGTCAGTTAAACCAGCATGTTTATCATTGATGAGTACATTGATTTCCGGGTCATTTTCATCAAACCAGTCCTGGTGTATTCTTTCGGTCAGGCCGAGGGTCTCTGTAGGTTTTCGTCATGACAGTGGGATGTTTGTTGTCGGGTCGTTTATCAGCCCGAGTTGCTCTTTGAAGGCATGTGCTACCGCTGGATCCTCCAGACGCTTAGTGTTAAAACCTCTTCTGGAGGCTTATTGCCTTCGCCGTTTTGGGGCGACGAGAAGTGAGAGCTTGGCTCTGACGAGCCAATGGTCAGTGTCGCAGTGGTCTGAGCCATGCATGGCACAGGTGATGAGGACAATAATGTAGTCAGTGAGATGCCAGTGTTTGGATCGTGGGTGTTGCCACGAACCCTTGAACTTGTCGGCCTGCCTACACAAGGTATTGGTGATAGTGAGGTTGTATGCAGAACACTTGCTAAGGAGAAGTAGGCCGTTGGGATTACACAACTTTACACCCACTAACACACAGACAGGCCTACACACCTGACTGTACACCACTTGAGTGAGTGAGGTCCTGTGACACCAGGTCACGTGGTGCCCCCATAACGCTATATAGTGAATGAGGTGCTACAGCATCATGTGAGGTCCCTCATAACACCATCTGTGAGGGAATTACTACACCACGTGAGGCCCCTCGTAACACCATCTGTGAGGGAATTATTACACTACGTGAGGCGCCTCATAACACCATCTGTGAGATAATTACTACACCACGTGAGGTGCCTCATAACACCATCTGTGAGATAATTATTACACCACGTGAGGCCCTCATAACACCATCTGTGAGAGAAATACTACACTCGGTGTTTGCTGTTCAACGCCTCAGCGCTCATGACCTACGTGACCTCCTTTCTCTAATGAAGGCTTTTGTTAACTCTCCCAATGCCAATGTATGTAATAAGTCATTTATGTCCAATGTATATTTTCAGCCTTCGGACTGCAGAACTTTTTCAATAAACCGTTAATTATTACTACTATTATTATTATTATTATCATTATTATTATTATTATTATCTTCGGTTAGATTGAGTTGGGTTAGGTTAGTGTCAGGATGGTTAATCTTAAGGTGAAATAAACTCGGAGCTAATCTTCAGGTGTTCCCTAGATTATACTCACATAATTGTTTTATAGTAAATAAATAAGATATTTGAGTATGGTGTTACAGTGTATGTTCTGATGCATAACATAGACGGGCCTTCTGTACCGGCTCCCCTCTCAGCTGAATAAAATCGTCTGGCGGTATGCAAATAAAAGTGACGATAGACTAAAATCCCAAGTTTAGATTCTCAAAGGTTCACACAATGATTTTTTTCGTCGCTAGGTGGAAGGGTAACAGAGGTTGCGATAACTTTCTATATTTCTCTAACATTTCGGGCTACAAATAACGAATCTTCAAATCCACTTGTCATGGGTCGATCAATGAAAGACTGTAACTAATTACCAACTTGACTTCGCTTAAACAAGAATATAACATCTGAAAATAACATCAACATTTAATTGAGTCTTTATCTTATCTTATGTATATGTTCAGTGTGCACCAGTTGCAGTACAAAGTTAATGATAATCAAGAACTTTAAGGACTGTGGACCTGCTTGGCAACCCGTTAATGTAAGAAACTCGCTGCTGTCATCCAAAAGTCCCGTGCATTTTTTTAATTATTTCCAGGTCGTAGAGTCGAGGTTTGTTATTCATATTAAAGAGAAAATTTTATTACATCTCCACCATCTGTATTATATATTTTTTCTCTTATAATCTCAAATGTGGATTTTTTGTTTTTGTTTTTTGACAATTAATATATCAATAAAGGCTTAATACACTTCACTAACTCACACGACAAATGGATCAATAAAAAGTTATGGAACAAGAAAGTATAAACAACAGATAAAATAATAACAAACTACCTCACACACACACACACACACACACACTATAAAGGTGCGGCAAGTATCAGTGTTGGCAGTAATCACAGTGAGTCGTGTCAGTGTTGCTACAACATGTCGCCCCTGCCTCTCTACGCTCTGCTCTGTGTACTGGCGGTGTCCAGCTGCTGTGTAGGAAGGGCACAGGGCAAAGCAGTGGTTGATGACGTCACAGAAAAAGAGAAGTTAGGTCAAGAGAGAGAAGAATTTAGCGATAGAGAAAGAGAATATAATGACTACACAACACTGAACCGTCCCTGTCCCGACGAGGATGTCATCGCGCCCTGCAGGTGTATTGTGATCCACGGAGACGATTACTCCATGGTTATCGACTGCTCTGATGTGGAGAGTGAGGACCAGCTGGCCAAAATCATGTCCTCCTCTTTCCCCTTCAACACCTTCAATACGTTCCATATTTCAAAAAATAACAACCTGAAGGTACTGAGGCGGGGATCGCTGGGCAACGCCACCTTCCAGAGGTTCTTCATAACTTACTCCTCTCTGGAGGTGATAGAGACAGAGGCGCTCGCAGGCAGCTATAAAACGGTCACTGAGATGACCTTTGAGCATAACGAGATTGAAGAGTTCCCTTGGGGCGAACTCTCGTCATTTACAAACCTTAAAATTCTCTCACTTTATGACAACGTAATACTCTCATTTCCACCTCTCATATCAGACACACTGGAGCGTCTATACCTTAGTCACAATCCTTTTGGGTCGGTGCCCGTGTCGGCGTTTAAGGGCGCGCCTGCACTGATTATGATCGACCTAAACAGCATTGAAATGCCGGATATAGTACCAGGTACAGTACTTGTTCAGTGGTGTATAAGAGGACTATATATTGATATTGTTAGTTAATTATGAAACAAGTAACATTTGCAACGCTTCTAACAATTTTATCCCTTACGAGAAGTTTGACGTTAGACTTGTGATGAAATTGCCTTTCTTAGTTTTTTCCGAAAAGGTTCTGAGGGAACTTGAATGGGTTATAAAGTTAGAGGGAATTGGCTGACAAGGCTTTCCTGTTATTTGGCAAATGTGGCAAGAGTTTATGAACTCTGTAACGTCCCTCTTCATTCCAGGCCAATAAAAATCCTGCAACAATTTGTGGTAGGTCTTATTAATGCCGAGGTGTCCACCAATACTACCTGATGGGTCTCAGCCCAAGTGTCGTCAATCGACAGATTAGTTGGTCTATAGAACCCAAGCAGAATACCGTCCTTGTAGTAGAGAGAAGAGGTTTTCTCTATCTCCTCATCAACAGCTTCGTTATGAATTTTAGTCAGTGTTGGGTCAGTCTTTTGTGCTTCAATCAATTTTTCAGGAGTTATGAGTTGAGTGAGTAAATCACCATCCTGGTTCTGAGATACTGCAGGCATTGCAGCGTTACCACCAAGGTCCCCAGAACCAGTCTGTGTGGTAGTAGGTAGTTGTGGAGGATCATCTATCTCATCACTCATGTCTAGCCTGGCTTCAGACCTAGTAACATCACATATAGGAAACAAATATGGCTGCTCTTTCTCAACTTCTACAGTATTGTTTTGTGGAAAGGGAGAGTTGTCAACCTTCAATCTGGGAACAACCAAATTGCCACCAAGTCATTTCCCAGGAGGAGGATTGCATCAGGTATTAGCAATGCTGAATCTGTTATACCCACAGTCACTATACCTTGTACAAGATCAAACTCTAGATAAATTTTTGATAAATAGACAATAATTGTGGATGTCAGACCTTTCCCCTGTGAAACACTTATGAATGTCTGTAAATGCCTTCCTCACGATTACAGTTTATGCTGACGCAGTGTCTCTGACAACCTGAACTGGATATTTCCTTGAATTCAGAGTGCGTGAAACTGTTCCTATTGATTTGAAAGCTTTGAAATTATCCTCCCGAGAATTACTGCTGGGCAAGTTAGCTGAGGCCACTGGCTTAGTAAAGTTTTCCTCCTTAGAGTAGCTTCATGAAGCCGTTTCTTCTCCTGGTGTCAAGCTAGAGCAAGTTGTTATGATGATAGAGTGAGGAGTGGAGAGAGTCGTCACAGAAGACTTCAAAAAGACTTACTCAAGACTGCTACCCTGTCCACCACGCGTGCAAGCCAGCGGCGGTAGCTGAAAGCAAGAGGGAGTAAGCAGTGCCTGCACTTTAACACTAACATAATGCTGCCACACTAGACGCTTTACACCCCCCTTGCGTGCCACCCAAGACCATGGTTATGCACATCAACCTCTCCTTTGACCTTGTCCCAGTGCCATTATTTTTGGCCCCAACACACTCCAGGTTGTGGACTGCACCAAGCTCCTCGGAGTATCTATAGATAACAAACTAAATTGGAAATCACACGTCAGTGATATTGTCAAATTCTCCAGTTGTTGTCTCCACCTCCTCAATCGTCTCAAGTCCCTCACAGTTCTCGCGCCCGAGCTTCTCAGTGCTTACTCAACATTCAGATTTCCCAAGCTTACTTATGTTTCATCTACCTGGTCTTCCTACTTAAATACCAAACAACGGAAACACCTAGAAAAATTGCAGAAGAGGGCATGCAAGATTATTCTCTCCCCTTCCTACTCCACATATCAAGAAGCGCTCAACACACTGACCCTCTCGGCTCTCTCTGACCATCACCACGACCTCATCTGCAAATTTGGTGAGAAAGTTCTGCACCATCCTCGACACCGGCTCCTACTACCACCCAAGATCCCTCGTCCACTAATTCCTGTTCGACAGCACTACCGCATCCAGCCCATTCAAGCACGTACTGATCGCTATAAAAACAACCCAGTCCCAACCATTGTAAAAATTATCAACAACTCGTAATTAACCAGTGTATTCACTCCCAGCCAATCTTAAATTTATTTCTGCACTGTCACTATGTTGAAATACCCTGTAGTTTGACCTTCTCCCCACCTAGTTATTATATATCATATTTGTATCACTTATGTTACTTGTATATTATTTGTAAATTAAGTGACCCATTCCCCAATTATGTAACTGTATATTTTCAGCCTTCCGGCTGCCATGTTCTTTCAGTGGACCGTTAATTATTATTATTAGTAGTAGTAGTAGTAGCAGTAGTAGTAATAGTAGTAGTAGTAATAGTAATAGTAGTGTTGTGGAGGGAGGATGGGGGTCGTGATAGCTCCGGGTTTTTCGTCAAAAACCGGGGTCTTAACAGGGACAGCCAGCCAGAACTACAGGAATTATTAGTTGTGTGTCCGGAGTGGGTGAAGTGATCACTGTGTCATCCACCTGTGGGCCTCCTGAGTGGATATTGGTGATAGTTATTGGAGAGCCGTCGACTGTATAGCAGGTGGCGCTGGTGTTGCTTAGTGCCACGTAGGCCCTGGCTTGTAGCCCGAGCAGGTCAAGGGTGGTAACGGTCGCTCCGTGCCCAGCCCGCGCCTGCCCCGCCCGGCCCCGTCGGCCAGCACACCAAACTTACCCTCCCCTCCCCACAATCATCGACCTCTCCCACTGCTCTCCCCTTCCCAGGACGACATCATGGCTGGGAAATGTGTTTGTCACTGCTCAGGCTGGAATCAGAAATGCACAACCTGTATTTGTGTGAGAAGTAACACACGATGTGTGGGTTGTGGGAAAGGGACCAGCTGTCAAAATCCATACGGCAGAGATCCTCACCTGATGACGACATGTCAGACGATAGTAGTGAACCCACTCAGTCGGAAAACACTGTTCATGAGGTGAATGACATACAGTCAACAAATTGGAAAGGCTTGTCGGGGGACGATGTGGAGAAGTGGGTCAAACAAGCCTACTCAGAAGTGGTCAGGTGGTCGCCAACTAACCTCTGCGAACCACCCAAGTGCGCGGCCACCAAACAAAAGATCCGGGAGATGACTCGCCTCATAATCAATTACACTCACGACTCCTCCCTGGCCCCATTAGCTCTTCAACTACTGGCCATAATACCCCATCTATTCTGTCAGAGGACACACGCAAGGTTTAAGTGCAAAGAAAACGTGGCAGCAATGAAAAGGAGATAAACATTGTGGCAGAAAAGGGGCCCTTGATGATCTCCTCCTTGAAGTAAGAACACTGCAGGAGAGACTAAAATTAATAGGAGACGGAAAACAAAACACTGATGATGTTGCCAGAAAGTTTGGTAACAAGATGTGGGTGGGAAAGGTGTTCTCGGTGGTAAGATCTCTCACAGAGGAATCTTTCGGTGGTGTTCTGCCAATAAACAGAGAGACATTACAACAACTGAAGGAAAAACATCCCCCTGCAAGTGAAGAGGAAGGCATCAGGTTCCAGGGTGACTATATCCCACCAAACGCTGTCATGTTCGAGAAAATTACAGGAGGGATGGTGTGGTAAAAGGCACTGAAGACTCGGGGAGGAGCTGGCCCTTCAGGCCTGGATGCAGATGGTTGGAGAGTCATCCTCACCAATAACAAGTTTGGTGCCGCAGCAAGTGATCTCTGCAACGCTACCGCCGCCCTTGCAAGAAGGCAATGGCCGCACTAGGTCTGCATTGCTCTACCTCAGGGGAACGAGATCTTCGGCACCAAAGTCGACAACAGCTGCAGATATTGACTATGAGGCAACAGTCACTGAATGCCGCATAGATCTGCGGCTCAACTAACTCAACACAGCTAGGGTAGCTACTTATGTATAAGGATATTTAATTTTAAGGTAATAAAATGGCGGCGAAGGTATGACTATTGGGGGAGGCTGGAGGCCACGTTAAAAAAATAAATAGTAGTAGTAGTAGTAGTAGTGTTGTTGTTGTTATTAATAAACATTCCTAACACACACACACACACACCAGTTCTTTATCGTGATAATACACTATATGCATTACTGTTCCTCAGGTACATACTCAGACCTGCCAGCCTTGGAGGGGTTGTGGCTAGGGTATAACCAGCTGCATCATGTACCCGAGGGCGCCTTAGAGATTGTGTCCACCAGTACCTCTGTCCACTTGAATCTTGTCAACAACTCTATCTCCAGTGTGGCCGTCAACGCTTTCTCAGGTAAGATACAATCACCTTTGTGCTTAAGATGCCGACCTCAATATACTCCTCCTTGTAAACCAGAGGTCATGGGTTCGATTCTAAGGAGAGGTTAATATTCCTGGAAGTTTCTTTGTTCCAATTGACTCTGTTTGAACAATGGCGTGGGTCTTGCTTTGGAAGTTATTCAGTTTCCTTGGCGAGATGTTCTGCCTTCCTGCGATAACCAAGTCACTGGATAACACAAGTCGTTAACTATGGGTGTGGTTATCCTGGTTGTTAACGAGTCTGGCATCTTCAGGTAATTTCTCACTGTTAATTGATTCTCTTTTGCGGTATGTAACTTTTACCAGAGCCGCTAACTCAACCTTACACTTCCTTCATAAGAGCAGCAACACAACATGAGGTTATATCAGGTTTAGTCATAAGAACATAAGAAAATAAGGAGTCTGCAATAGGCTGGTTGACCTGTGCATGGCAGCTCCTGTCGAGAGTTACTACCACTCTCTATCATCCATGAATCTATCTAGCCTCATTTTGAAACTTTCCAGCATTCCCGCACTTACTACAAAGTTGCTAAGCTTGTTCCACTCGTCCACCACCCTATTTGTGAACCAGTTTCTTCCTATCTCCCTCCTAAACCTAAACTTATCCAACTTAAATCCGTTGCTACGAGTCCTATCTGCTCGGATATTATAAGAACTTTATCTATATCTCCTTTATTGATTCCTTTCACCCGCTTAAATACTTCTATCATATCTCCCCGCACTCTTCGTCTTTCTAGGGAATGCAAGTTTAGTTTCTTTAATCTATCTTGATATGGAAGGTTTTTAAGTCCCGGAATCATTTTCGTCATTCTTCGATTCACCGACTCCAGTGAATTGATATCCATTCTATAATAAGGGCACCCGAACTGAACCGCATAATCGAGGTGCGGCCTGACTAGCGCAAGATATAGTTGCAATATGACCTTCGCACTCTTATTACTTACACTTCTAGATATAAAACTTAATACTCTGTTTGCCTTATTTCGAACATCAACGCACTGTTTTCTAGGCCGTAGGTCCGGGCTTACAAGTACCCCTAAGTCTCTTTCACAAGTCGACTTCTCTAGGTTGATGTTGTCAAGACTGTATACATTGACAGTATTTGTTTTTTTAATATTAAATACGCTGCACTTGCTGGTGTTGAATTTCATTTGCCATTTTTCTGGCCACTCCTGCAGTTTATTTAAATCCTCCTGTAGTGCATTTGCATCCTGCCCTGAATTAATCTGCCGCCCTATTTTGGTGTCATCCGCAAACTTGCTTATGTCACTGCTGATCCCAGTATCTAGATCGTTTATGTAGATTATGAACAAGAGTGGGCCCAGTACTGACCCCTGGGGAACCCCACTGGTTACACAGCCCCACTCAGATTTAACAACATCTACGCTGACCTTCTGTGTTCTATCGGTGAGCATTGATTTTATCCAATTTAAAACTTTCCCCTCGATACCATGAGCTGAGCCTTAACTTTTCTGAGAAGCTTCTGATGCTGTACTCTGTCAAATGCTTTGCTAAAGTCTAAGTAAATAACATCGTAATTTTCGTCATTATCTACTCCCTCGAAGACTTTCCTAAAAATACGTCAGCAGATTTGTTTGACAAGATTTTCCCTTTGTAAATCCATGTTGAGAGTCGTAGATTAATTTGTTTTTCTCTAAATGCGATCGGATGCTATTTGCTATAATTGATTCAAGAAATTTCCCCACTACTGACGTCAAACTGATCGGCCGGTAATTTGACGCTGATGCTCTGTCACCCTTTTTGAATATGGGTACTACATTTGCCTGTTTCCACAAGTCTGGCACAACTCCCGTGTCTAATGATTTTGTAAATAAATTTATGAGGGGTCCGCTAATCTGTTCCTTACACTCTTTCAAAACTCGAGGGAAAATTTCATCCGGCCCTGGGGATTCTGTCTTCTTTAATTTATTTATCTTCTTAAGAACATCCTCTTTTTTATAGTGTTATTCTTTAATTTCTCTTCTTCATTTCCCCTAAATATCAGTTCCCCTCTGGCATTTCCTCGTGAATTTCTTCTGTGAAAACTGATAAGAAGTAGCTGTTCAATGCTTTGCTCATTTTCTCACTATCATTGATCACTTCTCCCCTCCCTGACTTTAAAGGCCCAACTTTGTCCTTGACCTTTGTCCTATATACCTGAAAAACTCCCTTGGGATTCGCCTTGGATTCTCTTGCTATCCTGATTTCGTAGTCCCTCTTTGCCTTCCTTACATTTTTCTTAACATTCCTAGATAGTTCATTATACCTATTTCTGAGCTGCTCCTCCCCTCCCTTTAATTTCTTATAAATTCCTTTCTTTATTCCTATGTCATGTTTAAGTTTTCTCATCATCCACCTTGGCTCATTCTTATTTGACCTAATTTTTCTGTATGGTATATTTTTTTCTTGTGCTTTACGTAGTATGCCAGTGAATATATTATAGTCAGGATAAGCTTGGGCAAGACACTGGGTTATGATAATGGTTCATGTGAAGATTTACCAAGATGTGAATAACATAATTCTTTGTAGCAGATCGTAAAGTATTCTTGTAAATATGTGAGTAAAATTAAGCTATAATTACTGCAATGAATCAAAAACTAACAGTTAATGACCAGCAGTATACAAATATATGACGTTATGGCTGTTGGTCGTGCAAGGTGCAACACAGTGACCAATACTTCACCTGGAACAAGATTAAAGTCTCATAATTATGTCCTTATAAAGTGAGAGAGTAAAACGTGGAAGCATTTCAACCTATTTTGGGAACTGGGAAGATGTTGACGTTTTATGTGTGAATGTTTAGAAAGCTACTACAGTATAACGCTGATGTATCCGTTCATGTAGAAATGGATAACTCACTCAGGTGTGGTGTCTCTACAGGTCTCACTTCAAATACAACCATAACATTACGAAGCAACCAACTGCAGTTTGTGGAGGAGGAGGTATGGCGGCCGCTGCTAGAGAAAGGTGTCGTCTCCCTGGATCTTGAAGGTGAGTTAAGGGCTCTTTCTCATGTTCCTACACACCCAACACTCATGTGCGAAGATAACTTGTTTATGAGCATTAACGTGTACGAGTGAGTGTCTGTGTACGAGTGAGTGTCTGTGTACGAGTGAGTGTCTGTGTACGAGTGAGTGTCTGTGTACGAGTGAGTGTCTGTGTACGAGTGAGTGTCTGTGTACGAGTGAGTGTCTGTATACGAGTGAGTGTCCGTGTACGAGTGAGTGTCTGTATACGAGTGAGTGTCTGTATACGAGTGAGTGTCTGTGTACGAGTGAGTGTCTGTATACGAGTGAGTGTCTGTGTACGAGTAAGTGCCTGTATACGAGTGAGTGCCTGTATACGAGTGAGTGTCCGTGTGAGTGTCTGTATACGAGTGAGTGTCTGTATACGAGTGAGTGTCTGTGTACGAGTGAGTGTCTGTGTACGAGTGAGTGTCTGTATACGAGTGAGTGTCTGTATACGAGTGAGTGTCTGTGTACGAGTGAGTGTCTGTGTACGAGTGAGTGTCTGTATACGAGTGAGTGTCTGTGTACGAGTGAGTGTCTGTGTACGAGTGAGTGTCTGTGTACTAGTAAGTGCCTGTGTACGAGTGAGTGTCTGTGTACGAGTGAGTGTCTAAGTTTCCGCTTAAACTGATTCTTCTCTCTCAAAGATAACCCTCTTATATGTGGGTGCGACATCGCTTGGGTCATACTGAACTCCACCTTCCTCAACCTCATCAGTAAACGCACGACCTGCTCTGACGGGGAGTACCTGGTCGACCTTGATCCAATCATCTTCAAAGAGTACTGTTAAGGTGATCTTGAGTCTCCTGATTGGTCGATGTTGTACCTGTCTCGCCACGTGTTACCCGATGCTGCAGCCATCGTTCACACCAGAGAACAATAGTGACGTCACGAGACAGAACGTGATGAATGTATCACCTGTACGAACTATAACAACATTCTTCAACATCTCCCAAGATCTAGACTTGACCACCTGTGACCTCTAGCCTACTGAAGGTGTTACCTCAAGGGAAAAGAGGCCACAAGACCTCCACTGGGCATAACTACATTGTTGCCTCCGGGAGAAGGAAGAGCTCTCAGGGATAAAGACAACCGAAGCTCTATCATATCTCCTCCAGGAACAGAAGCAGCAGCTGAATCCTTCACCCTGACTCACCTTCATACAGGCTTCTCTCACACTGAATTACCAACTTGAGTCTTAAGCAACAATTATGTTTCTTTATGCTAACCAATAAATATACAAACAGACAAAAAATGTCTGTATTGACTTTATATTATTAAATAAAGATAATTCAACTTTCATTGAAGATAATATATATTGTAGGACAAAATATAGTAGAGAAGCTATGATAAAGTTACCTAGTGGTGAACAAAATAGATATATTGTGTCAAGTATCTACTGATGGTTCCTCTCATAAACAGGACCTGGTGTGTGGGGAACCAGGTGAGGGAGGACCCAAACACGGCGTACCGAAGGAACATAACGGAGGTCCTCCTCCACCAGAGCACCAGGGAGATTGTGTATATTCTTCTTGATGTGAATCAGGGTGAACCTCTCTGAACCTTTGTCAGGGTGAACCTCTCTGAACCTTTGTCAGGGTGAACCTCTCTGAACCTTTGTCAGGGTGAACCTCTCTGAACCTTTGTCCGGGTGAACCTCTCTGAACCTTTGTCAGGGTGAACCTCTCTGAACCTTTGTCAGGGTGAACCTCTCTGAACCTTTGTCAGGGTGAACCTCTCTGAACCTTTGTCAGGGTGAACCTCTCTGAACCTTTGTCAGGGTGAACCTCTCTGAACCTTTGTCAGGGTGAACCTCTCTGAACCTTTGTCAGGGTGAACCTCTCTGAACCTTTGTCAGGGTGAACCTCTCTGAACCTTTGAATTTATATCATTAATAGGAATATATCTGTGTTAAGAAAATTATACAAAACACCGGTACTCCCTTACACCCAGGGTCTTTAACAAGAGAGTGAGGAAGCTTACAGGATCACACAGATGAGTCTATGAGGCTAAGTCTTGGATCATTAAGGAATATAATGATGTTGTTAATATTCACTGGTTTTAAAGACTCAGTTTCATCAATATGCAAAATAGGGGAACCTGCCATCATCCTTCAAGTTATAATTTACATAAACTTGGATTCAGTCAAAGAGAGTGTTTCCCACGAACTTCATAAGAGCGATGATGGTTGGTCATGTAATATTCCTTTGGCAAATGATTAAGTTATATATATTTTTTTTCACATTTTGGTTACTGTACACGAAGACTAATTCATACTGTGGGTTCAGTAAGTCTTGTTAGTACGTGTTCTTGATAGTGAGTAAGTCCTTGATCCATGACAGCAGTGATCAAGTGACGTGGCGTATCTCCGTGACAGCAACTCCCTCAAGAAATAATAAGGTCAACAAAGTGTTTTACGGTAAAGGTCACATTAAATGAAGGGGTCAATAAGATGAATGTTTATCAAGGAGGATATTCAGTGGAGACATTTTGTCACTATCACAGGAACAGTGTCGGCAAGATGGTGGTGTAGTGACATCATGATGGTGACAGTGGTGGCATAGTGACAACATAATGGTGGCAGAGTGATGGCAGAGTGACAACGTGATGGTACCAGAATGCCAACATGGTGGTGGCAGGTTGGTGGTAGAGTGACAATCATGGTAGCAGACTGCCAACATGGTGGTGGCATAGTGACAACATGATGGTGGAGGGGTGAAAATAGGAAAGCAGCAGTGTTGTCTCGGGGCGTTGGCAGAATAAAGGTTGGGTGGTGTCAGGATAGCAGTAGGATGGATATACGATGTTGTTAGTACGGTGGCATTAAGGTGTTGGCAAAGTGTTGACACGATGCTAGCAGCGGTTTCTTGGCTGGATATTGGCAGCAAGGTGTTGGCAAGATGTGGGTGGCACTTGTTGGCAGGATGTTAACAGAAGAATGTTGGCAGAAGAGTGATGGCAGAAGAGTGTTAGCAGGATGTTGGCAGAAGAGTGTTGGCAGAAGAGTGTTGGCAGGATGTTGGCAGAAGAGTGTTGGCAGAAGAGTGTTGGCAGAAGAGTGTTAGCAGGATGTTAACAGAAGAGTGTTGGCAGAAGAGTGTTGGCAGGATGTTAACAGAAGAGTGTTAGCAGGATGTTAACAGAAGAGTGATGGCAGAAGAGTGTTGGCAGGATGTTGGCAGAAGAGTGTTGGCAGGGTTGAGTCCCTAAGCTGGTAAAACTCAACAGTAACTTAACACTGTCATCGTCTTAATTAACAAAAGTCTCCTTCCTTAACTGAGACTCAAGGCAACCTACGCATATTTTCCCCAACCACGCTACCTCCCTAACACAACCATCCCCTCTTCCAAAACACCCTAAACTACACCTCTCTACACCCCCTACACCTCTCCTACACCCCTCTACACCTTCCCTACACCACCCCTACACCCCTCTACACCTTCCTTACACCACCCCTACAGCTCTCTACACCTTCCCTACACCATCCCTACACCCACCTCTACACCCTCCTCTACACCCTCTACACCTTCCCTACACCACCCCTACACCCAGCCCTACACCACCCCTACACCACCCGTACACCACCCTTACACCCCTCTACACCACCCTTACACCCCTCTACACCACCCCTACACCCAGCCCTACACTCAAAATGACACAATATTATCATTCACCCTTGACACACCTCTGAGTCCCCCTGTTTAA
Organism: Homarus americanus; assembly: GCF_018991925.1. Classification (NCBI taxonomy): domain Eukaryota; kingdom Metazoa; phylum Arthropoda; class Malacostraca; order Decapoda; family Nephropidae; genus Homarus; species Homarus americanus. The sequence goes on from NW_024744357.1 coordinate 4,455,761, forward strand.
TAACCACTACAATGTCTATCACACTCTGTTAAGCCTTCAGCACACTACTAATAGGAGGTAGAGTGAACAGTTTTGACCCTTAATAAAGCAACATACAGAGAACACCTCGTAACTCTCAGCTTGTATATGAATCAAAGTATATTTTTGGATTAAGTTTGTCAGATATTGTACAACAAACACTGGCAGGTGAGGAGTGAAGGAATGTTTTTGGAGAAATATAAAGTTATTGTAGTTTTTGTGTTTTAGTAACTACGTTTTTTGTTTTATCACAGATTCTTTATTAATTCCTATACTTGACGAAGGAGAGTTAATATCCTTGGTGATGTTTTTTTTTTGGGAGGGGGGGGGGGATGTGATAGGTTCTGTTTCTCAGGTGTTACATAATGTATATACTAGACAGGACTCTTACCTCACACTTACTGGAGTATTGACTATGATTCGAGTTGAGGCTCACATCGTAGAAGAGAGAGATGATGTCAATAGGATAATATAAAAAAAAGGAAAAAATAAGAAATAAGTCAGAGAGGAAGAGACATAATCTTGAGACTGACTCACTGACTTCCTCACTGACTCCCTCACTGACTCACTGGGTATATGTCACAGAGTTGTACAGGTTATGCTTCTGACTAAAGTTAAACAAGTGTGAGAGTCTCCTAGTGTCTGAAGGAGTCAGATAGAATCCCAGCTGAAGCAGTACCTGGTGGCGTGAATAGTGATCAAGAGTGAAGCATTACAACTAAAAAAAAATTGAGATTAATTATACCCTATTATACAACCTATTCTAACCTATTAGCAATGGCATCAATTAGGAATGGTGTCTGGCAGGAATTAACCCTAGTACCATGAGGTTAAGTTAAAGATAAGTTAGTTCAGGACTGGGACTTGTTAAATCTGGAGTCCACTTGTCGAATCAGCCGAGAAATAGGATTGTCAAAGAGGCTCTGGAACTGGCCAAGCACAGCACCGTTCCTCACTCGTCAAGCGCGAGGAAACGGCCCACATCTCCGGCACCATAAAACGAACAAGCGACGGAGGAATGGGCAGGAGGCTGGGAGTATTAACCCTGATATTGGACATGTGTGGTACAGGTATTGGTGGACTGTGAGGAAATATTTAGATCAGAGAAATGACGGATACTGAAGGGAAACGAGAAGGAAAGGAGATGAAGGTTACGAGATGGAATGTTATAGTGAAGAGAATATGGAAATGTATTTATCCCAGTATGAGAGGAAAATGAATTACAAAATACCAATAAAAAATATTTCTTCTTCGGAACAGATTAAGTAACACACATATAATTTTTATGTATTAAAACTAAAGAGAACTACCCAGGAACAATAAATAAATAAAACAGGAGAATAAGTAAAAAATTATCATAATGTTGGTCTTGACACACGAATAGAAAACATTGTGTGTGGTGAACAAGTGGATACAGCGTTCGATTCCTGCCTTTATGGTCATTGGTTCGTATCCAATGTTTACAGTTTAGTTGTGGAGAATAAAGGAGATTGAATACAGTGTCGGTCACAAGATGAGGAAAGTAATTATAAAACCCTACTAAATGTTTCTCAGGTGCACAACAAGTAATTAACGACGCTGTATGGCCATTCACCTGTTGTTTACAGTGGCCCGGGTATATGATTGGTCGATGAGGCGAAGTTTGTTGACAGAGTACTCACAGGACACGACGTAACTTGAGAAAGGCTTGGCTGAGTTACTACATAGCCCGGAAATGTTGGTGTTTTACTGTGTATGTACAATACTAACTCATTGTACAGTGTTACGAACCCTCCACCCAGCACTACGAAGCACGCCATCTATTGTCCTGATCTACCTACCCAGCACCACGAGCAACGCCATCTAGGGACGAGACACGAGTATGACTCGTCTTAGTTACCACTCCGAGGTTTCCCTTCTCCATATCCTGGTTGCGTCACCTCCTCAAAGTCTTCTTTGTCAGCTCCAATTCGAGGAGAGGCACTTGGCTCTGGGAAGTGACCACAGGATCATCTATCCTCTAAACCTACGTGCAGTGACTACCTACCGTCTTCTACAATACTCAGCCTTACTCGTCAGCCATCTCAGCTCCTCACTTAAGTACTATTATCTTGTATTAATTTCCCCACGTCCACTTGCTTCGAGATTGTTTTATGTTTATTAATATGTATATACTGTTAATGTTTAGGTTAAGTTTGGTTAAGGGTAATTTATAAGCTGAATATTTTGTTAAGGGATTTATGGTACTCTATTATATACAACGAAAACTCGCATCCTTTGTCTACCCTTTTATAGTCCGATTGTCTTTGTTTTTTTTATTGTTGTTACCTGTTGGGATCTGGGTAGACGTATAACTATATTCTAAATCCCCAACTCGTAACAACAGTCACTCAAAAAAATATCTATACAAAATTGTGTTGAAAAATATGACACAACAGACGAAGGATTTTGACAACCCTACCGAGACAACAGGAGTCGCAGTGTTCATTCTGAAATTCATTAATCAACCCAAGTAGAGATAGTTTTTTTGATGACTGTACAGTACATATACCGGACTATTACAGATTACTAATGTATTCATAACTCACAGTACCTTATTAAGCTGTGGTTTTATAAGCATAGAATATATTACAGTTTATGGTGTTAGTGAGAAATGATAACACGTAATATATACAGTCTTAGAGTAAAGGACTATAGTCACGGAGACTCGCCAGTGTTAAACGCAGCATATATGACTTAAATCTCCAAGTAACACTCCTATTTTATCTCCATCCAAGTGAAGGGAAGTGGAGTTTAACGGAGAACAGTTCACACTACGGAGATGAATTGCTCACGCAGATCAAAGGACCTCCACGACGAGTCTGTGTTGAGGATCTGAAGGAGTGTGCTTGTGTGACCAACTGGGTTTAATTCAGGTGTGTGTGTGTGTGTGTGTGTGTGTGTGTGTAGACGGTTGGTAAGCAGAGGTCATTCTGCTTTATACACCTCGGCTGGGATTTCATCAGGCCCTGTGGCTTTGTTATTTTTCATCTGCTGGATGGCAGTAGCTAAGTCATCCCGGGATGGAGGATAGCTGAGGTGGGTCAGCTCTGGATGCTGAGGGACCTGCTGGGTAGTCAAGACCTCCACATCGGTGTTTCAGTTGAGCAGCGAATGGTAGTGCTCTGTCCAGTGCGACGGATACCTTCTTCTTAATTAGGGTGTTACCGTCGGATGAGTGGAGGGGGGCCGCGCCATGAGTAGTTAGGCCATATGTGTTTTAGTGGAATTTAAAAATTCACACATCTTGTATTGATGGGCACATTTTTGCGTTTCACAAGCTTTATTTTTCCACCATTCGTTCTTTAGATTGGCAAATTCGCTCTGGACTATCGCTTACTTCTGGCGGATGGTATCAGCTTTGGTCTGAGACTGAGGGTTGTTCTGCTAGTCGATTTCCTGGTTATTTTCATCAAATCAATCCTGGTGTTGTCTTTCGATCTGGCCGAGGGTCTCATTGCAGATTTTTGTGATGATATCATTGAGGGGACCCCATTTAGGTTGTTTGTTGTTGGGTTGTTTATCAGCCCATCCTCGAGCTGCTCTCTGAAGGCATGTGCTACCGTTGGATCCTCCAGTCACTTAGTGTTAAAACCTCTTGTGGAGGCTTGTTGCCTTCGCCATTCTGGGCGACATGAAGGGAGAGTTTGGCTCTGACGAGCCGATGATCTGTGTCGCAGTGGTCTGAGCCACGCATGGCTCGGGTGATGAGGACATCTCAGTGATCTCTTTCTCTGACAATGATGTAGTCAATCAGATGCCAGTGTTTGGATCGTGGGTGTTGCCACGAACCCTTGAACCTGTCTGCCTGCCTAAACAAGGTGTTGGTGATAGTGAGGCTGTGTTCAGCACACTTCCTGAGGAGGAGTAGGCCGTTGGGATTACACTTGCCCACTCCGTTTCTCCCTATGGTTGCCTGCCATATCTCAGCATGTCTGCTAACTCTGGCATTGAAGTCACCTAGTAGCACAACCTTATCTTCTCTGGAGACAAAGGTTGGCACTCTGTCAAGGTCGGCATAAAAGGCTTCCTTGATGTCATCCTCTGCATCCAGTGTTGGGACGTATGCACTGATGAAGAAGGCATGACGTGAGTGATGCAGTGGGATTCGGAGCGTCATGATGTGCTCGTTGACCCCCAACAGGCATTTCAGTTAGCTTATGTAGGATGGATTGGCGATTGGTAAATTCAACTCCTTAAATGTGGTTTCTCTCCTTAGCAAGCCTTCCCTTCCAGAAGAAAGTATAGCAAGACCCCCATTCTGTGAGTCGACCCTCGTCTGGGAGCCGGGACTCACTCATGGCTGCTATGTCGATCTTATACCTAGACAGCTCCTTTGCCGCAGGAGCAGTTTTTCTTTCATGTCGCTCATTATTTGTGCCAGTATCCAGAAGGGTCCTGACATTCCATGCAGCGACCACACACACAAACACACACACACAGGTCAGCAGTATTCGCATAAGAGAGACGATAACAGGCAAATACAGACCAGACTTGGCATATTTTCCTTTATTTACAAGTGAACGACACATGTTCACTCCAGACAGTGTATCAGCTGTGTCGGGGTGTGTCAAGGTGTGTTAGAGTGTGTTAGGGTGTGTCAGGGTGTGTTAGGATGTATCAGGGTGTTTTGGGATGTGTCATGGTGTGTTGCGGTGTGTTATGGTGAGGTAGGGTGTGTTAAGGTGTATCAGGGTGTGTTAGGGAACGCCAGAGTGTGTCTGGATGTGCTAGGGTGTATCTGGATGTGCCAGGGTGTGTTAGGGTGCATCAGGGTGTGTGTCTTGTCTGCTATGGATGGTTGGTCAATGGTCTGCTATGACCTTTGGGATATTCAGATGGTAAATGATCTCCAATGTAAACACTACCATGAGAAAGAGGTTCCTCCCCCATGTCTATAGGTGTTCCAGATAGTTATGCCTGGCAAGCACCTTCTCACTCTGCTCCCTCCCCTACCCCCTCTTTCTTCATTCCTTTGTAGTACACCCATGCCTTTTGTTTGCTGAGGCAGCTCCCTGTCCTGACGGCCCTTTGCGTGTGTATGTGTGTGTGTGTGTGTGTGCGTGCGTGTGTGTGTTACATTCCTCGGAACAATTGCTGCCGCCTTTAATGGATTTACACGCAATACATTTTTTTATATATTATTTGTTATCAATCACAGGTAATTGAGTATTACTGATGCATTAGTTTTCTTACACACACATAGATAGACGGAGACAGACACACTTAGACATATATGCACAGTCTCACACACACACACACACACACACACACACACTCACACAAACACACACACACACACACACACAGGCATAGAGAGAGAAAAAAAACACTCACAGACAAACAAGCACACACACACACACACACACACACCGAGACAGACAGAGACACAGACAGACAGACAGACAGAGAGACAGACAGACAGACAGAGAGAGGTCGGTGTAAGGGGTTAACAGCACCTTGAGTTCCTTGGCCCAAAGATCAGAGCTTCAATGGATCCTGATTTTAGCGACACAAGAGTTTGTTTGGCTCTGTCTCGTCCAATCATATTCCTCTTTGTTTATTTGTTTAATCATTTTTATTTACATTTTTTAGAACTGTTTCTGTATAGGTAAATTAATACCCCACCTCGTTACTTTATATCAAGATTTTACCATTATATTATTCACACTTTTATTAATTTTATGTTGATTTATTTATTTATTTGTTTGATGTAGATTCTCCAGGTGTTAATCAGGTGTTTATCAGGTGTTTATCAGGTGTTTATCAGGTGTTCATCAGGTGTTCATCAGGTGTTCATCAGGTGTTCATCAGGTGTTTATCAGGTGTTTATCAGGTGTTCATCAGGTGTTCATCAGGTGTTTATCAGGTGTTCATCAAGTGGGGGTGAACTAGAGGTGGGAGGTGTTATTTCAGCTCGGTTCAATGACCCTTAGGAGAGGAAACCAATGTACCTAATTATAGTAAATAGGTTTTAAGATAATTGATTTTTTTTCCAATTACATTAACAGTTGGAATGTAATTTGTCCCTTAATAATTCCTTTTGACCAGGTGAATAATTTCCAGTGTTAGAAAATCATGATAATTATTACACACGTGCATAAGAGGTGATCATTTTTGAGTGAGAGCCAGGGAGAGTTAGTGAGAGTCAGGGAGAGTTAGTGAGAGTCAGGGAAGAGTTAGTGAGAGTCAGGGAAGAGTTAGTGAGAGTTAAGGGGAGTTAGTGAGAGTCAGGGAGAGTTAGTGAGAGCCAAGGAGAGTTAGTGAGAGTCAGGGAGAGTTAGTGAGAGTCAGGGAGAGTTAGTGAGAGTCAGGGAGAGTTAGTGAGAGCCAGGGAGAGTTAGTGAGAGCCAAGGAGAGCAGGAGAGTCAGGAGAGCAGAAGTGAGAGCCAGGAGAGTTAGTGAGGAGCCAAGGAGAGTTAGTGAGCGCCAAGGAGGAGCTAGTGAGAGTCAGGGAGAGTTAGTGAGAGCCAGGAGAGTTAGGCAGAGCCAGGAGAGTTAGTGAGTCAGGGAGAGTTAGTGAGAGTCAGGGAGAGTTAGTGAGAGCCAAGGAGAGCAGAGAATACAGAGCAGGAGAAAGCCAAGGAGAGCAAAGTAGAGCTAAGGAGGTTAGTGAGAGCCAAGGAGAGTTAGTGAGAGCCAAGGAGAGTTAGTGAGAGCCAAGGAGAGTTAGGAGAGTTTCAGGAGAGTTAGTGAGAGCCAGGGAGTTAGTGAGAGCCAAGGAGAGTTAGTGAGAGCCAAGGAGAGTTAGTGAGAGTCAGGAGAGTTGGGAGAGTCAGGGAGAGTTAGTGAGAGTCAGGGGAGAGTTAGTGAGAGTCAGGAGAGTTAGTGAGAGTCAGGGAAGAGTTAGTGGAGAGCCAAGGAGAGTTAGGGGTGAGAGCTAGGGAGAGTTAGAAGAGAGTCAGGGAGAGTTAGTGAGAGTCAGGAACATTAGAGAGCAAGGAGAGCAAGAAGTAGAGAGTCAGGGGGAGAGTTAGTGAGACATGAGAGTTAGTGAGAGCCAAGGAGAGTTAGTGAGCGCTAAGGAGAGTTAGGTGGAGAGCCAAGGAGAGTTAGTGAGAGTCAGGGAGAGTTAGTGAGAGTCAGGGAGAGTTAGTGAGAGCCAGGGAGAGTTAGTGAGAGCCAAGGAGAGTTAGTGAGAGTCAGGGAGAGTTAGTGAGAGCCAAGGAGAGTTAGTGAGAGTCAGGGAAGAGTTAGTGAGAGCCAAGGAGAGTTAGTGAGAGCCAAGGAGAGTTAGTGAGAGCCAAGGAGAGTTAGTGAGAGCCAAGGAGAGTTAGTGAGAATATGGGGATTGAACACCATTTCTTCCACTCCTGGTATGGCGGTAACCCCTCACTACATAAAACTATCAGGTGACACTGTAGCTGCTGCCCCCAGCCTCTGTTGTGACATACGGCTCAACAGGCGCAACATGTTTCATTTGAATAACAAGTTGACCACCTGGTGAGGGGTCAAGTACGTGTTCTCTTCTGTGTTACATGACCTTATTTATCCTGTTAACATCAAGGTTGTGTTTCTGTTATTATCCAATCTGTGTTTAGTTACGTGTTGGTGTTTAGTTACCTGTGTTACCATCAATTAGTGTTTAGTTACGTGTGTTACCATTCAATTAGTGTTTAGTTACCTGTGTTACCATTTAATTAGTGTTTAGTTACCTGTGTTACTATTCAATTAGTGTTTAGTTACCTGTGTTACCATTCAATTAGTGTTTAGCTACCTGTGTTACCATTCAGTTAGTGTTTAGTTACGTATCTTACTGATTATCGCTCCATCTTTACCACCCAGATAACCACGATGCATCATCATGAACCACGACACCACCCTTCAGAAGCTTCTCTCACCCGGACACAGGAGCCAGGCATCTGTGTCCCGCATATGTGTCAGTATTACTAGTAAGTGCCTGTGTCCCCCACATGTATCTGTATCACTAGTAGATGCCTGTGTCCCCCACATGTGTCTGTATTACTAGTAGATGAAGCATAAATGAAGAAACGAAAGTGAATAAAAACATTTCACAGAAGAAACTTTTCGTGTTGACATTTTCTCGATCAAGATTATGCTCATACCTTATGTCTACAGTACATTATTGTTTCGTGGGGAAGACTGACAAGATAAAGTTGATAGGATCGTCTCGTGTTGCGTCTTACCTCTGTGGTGGCAGCAGTGTACGTCAACAGAGCGTCTGCCTCCTCTTCACCACCTTTGTCTCTAACACCGGTGGGAGGCCATGTTGGGGTGGGCGGACCAGTCTTCGCATTCTTATTTCAGCACTGTCCAGCCTGGGTGCTTCTGTGTCTGTGGGTAAATGTGCGTTAGACTTACAGTACAGTTCATACGTTCTCTCACTTTTTTCTCTTCTCTATTTCTGGGGATTATTTTTTTTTGTCTCTGTTTTAATTTCATTTATGTCAGGACCACCCAGGTGTTCCTCCTCCTCGGTTAAGTCTCTTAGAAGCAATTAAGTGGCGACATTTTCCATCAGGTTTTGGTTTTGTTTGATAATCTCCCTCAGACTTTGTGGATTAACCTGCTGGATGACATAATGAGATACGATAAATGGTTGGCCTCGTCTTAGGATAATTTATACGTCCTTATCTTTCTTATCTCACGAATACACTACCTCAGGATTCAGGTCTTTCAAACGGGGAATAGATTATAATATATTGATGTGTTTGCCCCAACTTGTTTACAAAATGGTACATAGTCACTCTCGCTACTCGCTACTCGCTCGTTTGGTCACCGAAACGAAACAGGTAAGTGTTTAGCTAATGACGGACAGGTGATACGCCACTTCATAATCAGTCACTATCAAAAAGGTAAAATATCACTATTATTAATTTTAAGCGTAGCACTGCATTTATCATCAAGCTTCGGCCTCTCGTTAAACTGTAATATTATGACTTAAGAAACAGGAATTCGTGACCTAATTAAGAAAGTTATAAATACTCTGAGAATAACTATGTCTAAGTCCCCATGTACACAGACCACTAGCCAGAGAGAAGATGATAAAAGGGGAATATATCACAGCAGGAATAACTGAGAGAAGGGAAACTGTGAGTAAAAGTAATGGTGATGATCATTCATATTTTAACAAATCCTTAAAAGTATATTTCTCCTCAAAAAGTATATTTAAAAAAAAATTTTCATCATTAATTTCCACAAAAATGAACTCGAGATAAATGAAGAGTTTTATTTTATTGAAGTAATCTTTACAAATAAATGTTCAAAATTATATTCAGAGACTGAGATAATGTTATTATGAAGAGGAAATTATAGCAAAAAAAAAAAACGACCCAAAAAATCTGGATTGGGTGAATGAAAAATCTGTCTTAAAATGGATTCCTCACAGATTTTATTTTATAGTTTTAGAAATATCTTATATAAACTCATATAAAAAATAGAATTTAGGCTGGACAAGAATAGCAGTCAACCCTGTAGTGTTTTAAGACGAGGTGACGAGAAAATACGACACACACACACACACACACACACAGAGTCAAGTACTGCATTAAGAAAAACAAATGAAAGTGTGAACATTAACACAAGAGAAAACATCATGACGACAATATCTCTGACTATGGTGTAATGCCCCCATCAGTTGCAATGGTCTTCAATAACTATTACTGATTATTACCAGTTTGGGATCACCAGGTTATCTTACCTTTGAAAGCTAATGATCAAAGCTGATTTTATCTTATTAGTGAAAAGCTGTTTATCGCCCGGTTTGGTTATTAGCTGGGGAATAGAACCAATCATATTTTTAGGGAAGAAACATATATTCATTTATATATAGAGCGAGAAGGACAGAGAGAGAGAGAGAGAGACAGAGAGGGATAGAAAGACAGAGATCACATACTTGCATATGGATATTTTGGGGTAGGGTTTATCATAACGTTAATCAACCTCTTCCACCATCCTCCCTCTCATAAAACACCACCTCCTCCCCATCCCCCACCATCCCCTACCATCCTCCTCTCTAAAACACCACCTCCCTACCCCTACCATCCCCACCATCCTCCCTCACTCAAACCCACCTCTACCCCCACCATCCCCACCATCCTCCTCTCACTCCAAACACTACCTCCTACCCCTCCATCCCCCACCATCCTCCCCCTCTCATTCAAACACCACCTCCCTCCCCCCACCATCCCCCACCATCCTCCCCTCTCACTCAAACACCACCTCCCCTCCCCTACCATCCCCACCATCCTCCCCTCTCCTCAAACACCACCTCCCCTCCCCCCCACCATCCCCCACCATCCTCCCTCTCCTCCAAACACCACCTCCCTCCCCACCATCCCCCCACCATCCTCCCCTCTCCATCAACACCACCTCCCCTACCCCACCATCCCCCTGTCCTCCCCTCCCCTCCAAACACACCTCCCTCCCCCCCACCATCCCCCACCATCCTCCCCTCTCCACTCAAACACCACCTCCCCTACCCCCCTGTCCCCCCACCATCCTCCCCTCTCACTCCAAACACCACCTCCCCCCCCCACCATCCCCCCACCATCCTCCCCTCTCACTCAAACACACCTCCCTCCCCCCACCATCCCCCCCCCATCCTCCCCTCTCCTCCAAACACCACCTCCCTCCCCCACCATCCCCCACCATCCTCCTCTCCTCCAAACACACCTCCCTCCCCTACCCCCCTGTCCCCCCACCATCCCTCCTCTCCCTCAAACACCACCTCCCTCCCCCACCATCCCCACCATCCTCCCCTCTCACTCCAAACCCACCTCCCTCCCCACCATCCCCCACCATCCTCCCCTCTCACTCCAAACCCACCTCCCTACCCCCACCATCCCCCACCATCCTCCCCTCTCACTCAAACACCACCTCCCTCCCCCACCATCCCACCATCCCCCTCTCACTCCAACCACCTCCCCACCATCCCCCCACATCTCCTCTCCTCCACACCACCTCCTCCCCCCACCATCCCCCACCATCCCCACCATCCTCCCCTCCCCTCAAACACCACCTCCCTCCCCCACCATCCCCCCATCCTCCTCTCCTCAAACACCACCTCCCTCCCCCACCATCCCCCACCATCCTCCCCTCTCACTCAAACACCACCTCCTCCCCCCATCCCCATCATCCTCCTCCAGGCACCCTCCCTACCCCTGTCCCCCCACCATCCTCCTCTCCTCAAACACCACCTCCTCCCCCACCATCCCCCCACCATCCTCCTCTCCTCAAACACCACCTCCTCCCCATCCCCATCCTCCCCTCTCCTCCATACCCTCCCTCCCACCATCCCCCACACCATCCTCCTCTCACTCAAACACCCACCTCTACCCCCACCATCCCCCCACCATCCTCCCCTCTCACTCCAAGCCACACCTCCTCCCCACCATCCCCATCCTCCCTCTCACTCAAGCACCTCCTCCCTACCATCCATCCCCTCTCACTCAAACACCACCTCCCCCACACCATCCCCCACCATCCCCCTCCTCTCCACTCAAAGCACCACCTCCCTACCCCCACCATCCCCCACCATCCTCCTCTCACTCAAGCACCCTCCTCACCCACCATCCCCACCATCCTCCTCTCACTCAAACACCACCTCCCTCCCCCCACCAGCCCCAACATCCCCCTCCTCATCCAAACACCACCTCCCCTCCCCATCCCCCCACCATCCCTCCCCTCTCACTCAAACACCACCTCCCTCCCCACCATCCCCCATCCTCTCTCAGGCACCTCTCCCCCACCATCCCCACCATCCTCCCTCCTACACTCAAACACCACCCTCCCCATCCCACCCATCCCCCTCTCCACTCAACACCACCTCTAACCATTACGTAATAACA
>NW_024744357.1:4467706-4477706 GCF_018991925.1 Homarus americanus
GCTTCTTCACTGCACCCCCGGCCCGCTCACTTTGGCGTCTTCACTGCACCCCCGGCCCGCTCACTCCTTGGCTTCTTCACTGCACCCCCGGCCTGTTCACTCCATGGCTTCCTCACTGCACCCCCGGCCCGCTCACTCCATGGCTTCCTCACTGCACCCCCCTGGCCCGCTCACTCCATGGCTTCACTGCACCCCCGGCCCGCTCACTCCTTGGCTTCTTCACTGCACCCCGGCCCGCTAACTCCATGGCTTCCTCACTGCACCCCCGGCCCTCTCACTCGGCTTCCTCACTGCACCCCCGGCCCGCTCCACTCCTTGGCTTCTTCACTGCACCCCCGGCCCGCTAACTCCATGGCTTCACTGCACCCGGCCCGCTAACTCCATGGCTTCTTCACTGCACCCCCGGCCCGCTCTCACTCCCGGCTTCCTCACTGCACCCCGGTTCTTCACACTCTCTCCATTATATATCATATCCTCAGTTTCTTGGTCATGATTATCTAGTTATATTTCATCCTGTTTACCAAGATAAATGTGCAATAAATCTACGAGGTAGTAAGAGAGATTTTGAGCTGCATTATGATATGACAACATTTTCAAGGAAGTGTGTGTGTGTGTGTGTGTGTGTGTGTGTGTGTGTGTGTGTGTGATATTAGGAAAAATCGTCATAGTTTTTAGCCACCAAAAATATATATGGAAATTACTGAGAGTTGAGGCGCCAGTGATGAAGTAAGGACCAAGTGAAAGCTTTCCTGTGTCGGGCTGGTCACTCGTCCATCATCTTATGAGGAGCTCTTGTGTAAGCTGCGGGGGGTGAGGGATAAAGGGAGGGAGTGATAAAGGGAGGGAGTGAGGGATAAAGGGAGGGAGGGAGTGGGGGGATAAAGGGAGGGAGGGATAAAGGGAGGGAGGAGCAATGAAAGACAAAAGTCGTGACGTGAAATTTGGTGAAAACATATGCCTAAGGGCTAAACTTTTGGTGCGCTCTGCCTTGTGGTAGGGCTGTCATAATGTTTCAAGAGTTATATTTAATCTTCGGACAAAACCACGACACAACTTTGTCTATGCTTTTACATTGGTGGGAAAAAATAGTTTGAGAAAAATTTACTCAAGAAAAAGTAGTTCTCTTTCTTTACGTTAATACCTGGCGGACAAAACTAATACCTGGAGGACAAAACTAATGCCTGGTGGACAAAACTTATACCTGGCGGACCAAACTAATACCTGACGAACAAAACTAATACCTGGCGGACAAAACTAATACCTGGCGGACAAAACTAATACCTGGCGGACAAAACTGGCCTGGAGATAAAAACTAATACCCATGAGACAAAGAAATAATACCTGGCAGACCAAAAAACCCCAGCACCTGGCGGACAAAACTAATATCTGGCAGACCAACTATTGCGGCGAACAAAAAACTAACTGGCGGACAAAACTAATACCTGGCGGACAAACTAATAACTGGCGGACAAAACTATTGCCTGGCGGACAAGCTAATACCTGGAGGACAAAACTGTACCCATAGGACAAAAACTAATACCTGGCAGACAAAACTAATACTGGCAGACCAAAAACTAATACCTGGACAAAACTATTGCCTGGCGGACCAAAACTAATACCTGGCGGAAAAAAACTAACACCACGGCGGACAAAACTATTACTGGATAAAGCTAATACCTGGCGGAAGAAAACTAATACCTGGCGGACAAAACTATTACCTGGCGGACAAAACTTATACCTGGCGGACAAAACAAATACCTGGCGAACAAAACTAATACCTGGCGGACAAAACTAATACCTGTCGGACAAAACTAATACCTGGCGGACAAAACTAATACCTGGCGGACAAGGAAGCATTAGTCTAGCCTCTCAGGGAACTTCTTTGGTGAATTAAAGTTATTGAATTACCTGAGAGAATAATAATAAGACTTGGAATAACTCACTAAAGACTAATGATCCTCCTCCTCCTCTTCCTCTTACTCCTCCTCTTACTCCTCTTCCTCCTCCTCTTCCTTTTACTCTTCCTCTCTCTTCATTATCCCTTAACCACTTTTACCCATTCTTCTTTATCTCATTTTTTCCCTCCCTCCCTCTCTGTTCATTAATTATCTTATAGTCTCTCGTTATACTTCTCTTCCTGTTTCATCAACGTTTTTAATTATTTTTCTTCGACAATTTTTACCTCTTTTTCCACATCCCGTTGTTATGATATTATTACGACTTTATAAATTTTATGAGTGAGTTATTGTATTCTCGCTACCTTAATATGTAATAATAATAATAATAATAATAATAATAATAATAATAATAATAATAATAATTAACGGTTTATTGAAAGAGCTTGGCAGCCAGAAGGCTGAAAATATACAGTTACCTATTTGGGGAATGGGTTTCGAATTACAAATAATATACAAGTAACATAAGTGATACAAATAAGATATATAATAACTAGATGGGGAAAAGCTCAAACTACAGTGCATTTCAACATAGTGACAGTGCAAGAGTAGTATTTACTGGGAGTGAATACACTGGTTTATTACAAGTTATTGATAATTTTTACAATGGTTGGGACTGGGCATTCTTATAGCGATCAGTTCGTGCACTTATGGGCTGGATACGGTTGTGGTGTCGAACAGCAATTCTCGGGCTAGGGTCTCCAGGTGGTAGTAGGAGCCGGTGTCGAGGATGGTGTAGAAGCTTCTTACCAAATTTGCAGATGAGGTCGTGGCATGGTGGTGAGAGTGAAAGTCAATTAATGTGTTGAGCGCTTCTTGATATGTAGAAAGGAATAATCTTGCATGCCCTCTTTTGCACTTTTTCTAGGTGTTTACGTTGTGTGGCATTTAGGAGAAAAGACCAGGTGGGGGGGAGGCATAGGTGAGCTTGGGAAGTATGAATGTTGTGTAAACACTGAGGAGCTGGGGTGCAGGAACTCCGAGGGACTTGAGTCGGCGGAGGAGGTGGAGATGGAAACTGGAGGACTTGACAACTTCACTGACGTGTGGTTTCCAATTTAGTTTGTTGTCTATGGTGACGCCGAGGAGCTTCGTGGAATCTACAACCTGGAGTGTGTTGGGACCTAAAGTAATGGAAGGGGGTGGAACAACGTCGGAGGAGAGGTTGATGTGCATAACCATGGTCTTGGTATGGTTGATGGTGACATGGTTGTTGGTGGCCCAGTTTTGGAGACTGTTCAATAAATCCTGAAGGGCGGTATAGTCGGGACTAATAATCCTTTAACATAAAGGTGACATTAAAAATCCTATCACGTCAGCACAGGTAAACATACACTAATTAGTAATATTGCAGGTAAAGGTCATGCGGGTCTACCTTGCTTTTATTTCCTCTGTATAAAAGTTTAATTGAGTTTTCTAAGCTTCTCTTCTCTCCACAGATTTTCTTAAAAACAATCCTCATCTCCCCACACCCCACACACCCCCCACACTCCCTCCTCTGTGCTTCTTCTTTTCCCACAACGTTTAGTTCCATTTTATCCACACCTCCCACCACCCTCACTATTATTCCATATCCTCACTTCTCCTACACCCCCAAACCTCACCACCTACATTTTACCCCCACCCTCACCTTTCCCCCACCAGTCTCACTCTACCCCCCACCATCCTCCCCCCTACCAACCCCCACACCACCCCCCCTTCCCCCGAAAAAAAACCCAACCTTCATTTTAAGTTTTGGAATACCAAGAGTTTTAAATGCAGGAGAACGCAAAATTCACCCCCAAAAAATATTCAACATTATTCCAAGGTGAAGAATTGTTCATTTTATTTTCCGTTCGGGACAAAAAAAAAATCCAGCTGGTTATTTGCTTAATGTTACATACAAAGTCACATATAGTAGTGTGTTAATTACCCTCATTAATCCATGTTGAGAGACAGGTAACAATATATTCCATCAGGCAGATCAGGTAAGACAGGTAGTATATTACACGTTTAATTAAATGTGGCTAAAAATAAAAGTAAATCAGGTCGTTTATTTAGAATCACCTGAAGAATCTTTATCCTACTTTATTATTTAAACCTAACCTAACCTAACCTAACCTAACATCACTATTTGGGGAGGATGAGGTTAGGTTAGGTTAGGTCAGGTGAAATAAGGTAGGCTAAGACCTACAATAGATTATAGTCTAATTCCTCAAGAGTTTCCCTTCGTGTTTAAAGTGAGTTCAAAGTCTTATCCATAATATTCTTGTTATTCTCTACATATAAGCAACATTTTGGTGATGATTCATTGTAATATGCATGTATGTATGTATGTATGTATGTATGTATGTATGTATGTATGTATGTATGTACGCAAGAGGCAGGTGGATGAAAAATTAAATCCCTAAAATAGCCGAGTGGTGAAGCGGCCGCCTGGAACAACTAAAGTAAAGAATAATAGTAAATAAACACAGCAGGCCGGATCAAGTTACTCTTTTGTTTGTCATGTCAACAACCTGGGCAGCCATTCTCTCCTCTTCCTGATCTTCCTGAACTTCCCTCCGGCCCTAATACAAGTACCCAGCCCAACCTTACTCCACTAAAAAAAAAAAAAACAACTCCATATCTCACCCAAGACATCTATATATATATATTTTTAATGTTATATGATGTCTTTAAATAGTTGGGATATTTCACTGGTAGACGTAATATCAGACCTAGAGGGTAGAAGCGGTGCTCCCTCCTCGTGCGCTGAGACGAACCCGAGTTTTGAGGTCTCGCTGCTCAGAGATTTTCACTGCCTGGGGAAGACTTTATTTTCCGCCTCACAGTCTTCTTTCTTTCCTTCCTTCCTTCCTATCTTCCTTCCTATCTTCCTTCCTATCTTCCACCCTTCCTTCCTTCATTCCTTCCTCCCTTCCTTCCTTCCTTCCTATCTTCCTTCCTATCTTCCTTCCTATCTTCCTCCCTTCCTTCCTTTCTTCTTCCCTTCCTTCCTTCCTTCCTATCTTCCTTCCTATCTTCCAATCTCTTCCTTCTTCCTTCCTCCCTTTCCTTTCTTTCCTTCCTTCCTTCCTATCTTCCTTCCTATCTTCCTTCCTATCTTCCACCCTTCCTTCCTTCATTCCTTCCTCCCTTCCTTCCTTCCTTCCTATCTTCCTTCCTATCTTCCTTCCTATCTTCCTCCCTTCCTTCCTTTCTTCTTCCCTTCCTTCCTTCCTTCCATCCATCTGAACTTAGAAGTACAGTACCGAGTTTATGGGTGATAGTTTATACTGGAGAAGGTGCGTCTGGCGTTACTCTAAATTCCGTCAGTGGCTGGTTGGTGTCTTTAACATAGTATACCAGCGGTTGGAGGAGGTTGGCGAAGATGCGTCTGGCGTTGCCGTAACTAAACTTTATGTTACGGTAAGAATACATACGCTACTGAAGAGGTCGCAGAAGGTGTACTGTATTAATTTGTAAACATCAGTTGTCTTTTAATAGTTGAAAACAGACAAGAACAGATACAGTGAAACCTCCATTTAACAACAACAGCAGGAATAAACAATAACAACAACAGCAGGAATAAACAACATCAGTAGGAGTAAACAATAACAGCAGTAGTAAACAATAACAGCAGTAGTAAACAATAACAGCAGTAGTAAACAATAACAGCAGTAGTAAACAATAACAGCAGGAGTAAACAATAACAGCAGTAGTAAACAATAACAGCAGTAGTAAACAATAACAGCAGTAGTAAACAATAACAGCAGTAGTAAACAATAACAGCAGTAGTAAACAATAACAGCAGGAGTAAACAATAACAGCAGGAGTAAACAATAACAGCAGGAGTAAACAATAACAGCAGTAGTAAACAATAACAGCAGTAGTAAACAATAACAGCAGTAGTAAACAATAACAGCAGTAGTAAACAATAACAGCAGTAGTAAACAATAACAGCAGTAGTAA
The DNA here is from genome assembly GCF_018991925.1 of Homarus americanus. Classification (NCBI taxonomy): domain Eukaryota; kingdom Metazoa; phylum Arthropoda; class Malacostraca; order Decapoda; family Nephropidae; genus Homarus; species Homarus americanus. Next base: position 4,473,595 of record NW_024744357.1, read on the forward strand.
ACAATAACAGCAGTAGTAAACAATAACAGCAGTAGTAAACAATAACAGCAGTAGTAAACAATAACAGCAGTAGTAAACAATAACTCCGCTAATGTTCTTATTTAACTTTGGAGTTGGCGTCAGCTGGTGTTTTCATCGACTTCTTTCACGCCGGGAAGAAGTTCACTGAGCACCGTACTCCAAACTTGTGGCCAGTATCTAGCTGAACCCACACTACTGAGTCATCTCTTGGAGGTTCTGAAGGCAGCTGGGGAAGGAAGAGGGGAAGGAAGAGGGGAAGGAAGAGGGGGAGGAGGAGGTGGTGGAGGAGGAGAAGGAGAAAGAGGAGGAGAAAGAGGAGGAGACAGATATTATATGTGACAGGAATAGTTAACAGCGTGAGTGACAGGCAAAAGGTTAAAACTAAAGTGACGGGGAAAAGTGTTTTAATTTATACGAAGAACAGAAGAGTACAGGGGGAACCATATGCAAATTAGATACCGTATGACGAAATTAATAAACAAAGAAACCAAGAGAAACAAAAAATGAAAGAAAAGACGTTGATAAAGCGTGGAATAAGCATAACAGGTGTAAAAAAAAATCAATATACAGGTAAAAAATCCATATACAGGTAAAAAAATAAATTAAGAAAAAGCAGGTTAATAAGCTTTTATGCTAAAGGTAAACACGTGAGATGAAGTAATCTCACAATAAAATGAAAATAAATAAAAGCAAAAAAAAAATAAATAAAACCTTGTTGACACCTATATATATTTAAGAGTCTGGACAGAGCTAATAGGTAGAATGCACACACACACACACACACACACACACACACACACACACACACACACACACACACACACACAGATTATACAACACGAACATTTTTAACATAAGAGTGAATCTGAGAAAAAAAATCTAAAAAAAAAAAAAAAAAAATCAAATACTAAAAAACTTCAAGGATTTTTCTGTTTTTGCATCAGAGTGGAAAAATGTCAAGAGAAAAAGTCAGATTTTTTTTTATTCTGATAGTTGGGAAATATGTCGCCGTTATAGAAAATGACAATAAATCTGTCTGGTATGATTAGGTTGGGCTATTTTGGCGCGAGTCTGTCTACCTGTCTGTCTGTCTGTCTGTCTGATTTTAGTGACGGGTAAAAATGCGTAAGACTAGTTAAATACAAACCAAGTGCCACACCATATCACGACCACACCGCTACCATCACTACCACACCATACCACTACAATAGTGCCACCATGCCATCAACACTATACCACCACCGCTATCATCACTTCTACACCATACCACCACTACCACACCATACCACTAGTGCCACCATAGCATTAGTACCACCATGCCATCACCACCACACTATACTACCATATCCACACTGCTAAAACACCGCTACAAGAGGACAGTGTCACCACAAGAGGACAGTGACACCACAAGAGGATAGTGCCACCACAAGAGGACAGTGCCACCACAAGAGGACAGTGCCACCACAAAAGGACAGCACCACCACGAGAACAGTGCCACCACGAGAGGACAGTGCCACCACAAGAGGAGAGTGTCACCACAAGAGGACAGTGCCACAAGAGGACAGTGTCACCACAAGAGGGACAGTGACACCACAAGAGACAGTGCCCACAAGAGGACAGTGTGTCACCACAAGAGGACAGTGTCACCACAAGAGGACAGAGTCACTACAAGAGACAGTGTCACCACAAGAGACAGTGTGTCACCACAAGAGGACAGGCTCACCACAAGAGGACAGTGCCACAAGAGACAGTATCACCAATAAGAGGACAGTGACACACAAGAGACAGTGTCACCACAGAGGAGACAGTGTCACCACAAGAGGACAGTGACACCACAAGAGGACAGTGTCACCACAAGAGGACAGTGTCACCATTAAGAGGACAGTGTCACCACAAGAGTGACAGTGCCACCACAAGAGGACAGTGTCACCCACAAGAGGAAGAAAAGCCATCATAAGAGGACAGTGTCACCACAAGAGGTCAGTGCCACTACAAACGAACAGTGCCACCACAAACGGATAGTGCCACCACAAACAGACAGTGCCACCACAAGGACAGTGCCACCACAAGAAGACAGTGCCGCTACAAGAGAACAGTGCCACCATGAGAGAACAGTGCCACCACAAGAGGATAGTGCCACAATTTATAATAACTAAGATTTCTGCTATGAGGAGAATATCGGGGACCCAACCAAAAACGTGTGGCAGACAAACTCTCAAGTCTAATTTAGTGTGTGTGTGTGTGTGTGTGTGTGTGTGTGTGTGTGTGTGGCGTGTGGCGTGTGTGTGTGTGTGTGTGTGGTGTGGTCTGTGTGTGTGTGTGGCGTGTGTGTGGTGTGTGTCAATATGAAATTCTCGAATACAAATCTTTATCTGTCTGCCTACCTGTGTGTCTGTCCGTCTATCAACAAGAGTACTGGCCTTCACCTACACCACCTCCGTCAGCCCTACATGTAAACAGTCTTAGAGGCGTCGCGACAATGTCTTTGAAGAACAACAGTATGTCTCAGTTGTCTTTGAAGAACAACAGTAGGTCTCAGTTGTCTTTGAAGAACAACAGTAGGTCTCAGTACTTTCTTCAAGGATGTCTCAAAGATGTCCGGGGAAAAACACAACAAACAAAAGTAAACAAACACGAATATTATAGTAACAAAAGTGATATATATATGTGAGAGAGAGAGAGAGAGAGAGAGAGAGAGAGAGAGAGAGAGAGAGAGAGAGGGGAGGTCAAGTCTCTGCTTTTCACTGCGAACGAGGACTCCTGTCAACACAAGCTGCCCATTACTGCCTCATTTCTTACATCGTCCCAGCTGACTCACCAACCAGCCAGGCACCCAACCAACCAGCGAGTCAAGTCAGTCAGTCCGGCGGCGTCCTCTTGGCCACACACACACACACACGACCAAGTGAGTGGTATGTTGTGGTAGTCTTTTCTCCTGGGGTCAATTAGCTGTTAGAGACATATGCCCGTGGACTTTCCGTAACATTAGCGGTCCTGAGAGAGAGAGAGAGAGAGAGAGAGAGAGAGAGAGAGAGAGAGAGAGAGAGAGAGAGAGAGAGAGAGAGGAGAGACTAGGAGCCATAGGTTAGGTTGGGTTAGGTTAGGTTTTGGTTGGGTTAGGTTGGGTTAGGTTTTGGTTAGGTTAGGTTATAGCTGAAAAAACCCGGTAGATTTCCTCAGACAACTATGTTAAGTATTATATTAACCTTTACTTATGATTTAAAATTAGACAAAAAATAGCCATAAAAAATAGCAAAAACTATCGATAAATATCTACTAGTCCGCTCATAATAACTAATAGTAGAGGATTCAGGTTATTCTTAAGCATTTTTATATCAATTACCACACTTAACCTGACCTAACCTAACCCAACCCAAACGAAACTAAACTAAACTAACGTAACTCAGACCCAACCCAACCCAACCTAACCCAATCCCAACACCAACCCAACCCAACCTAACCCAACCCCAACCCAACCCAACCCAACCCAACCCAACCCAACCCAACCCCAACCCAACTCAAACCCAACCTAAACCCAACCCAACCCAACCTTAACCCAACCTAATCCAACCCCAACCCAACCCAACCCAACCTAACCTAACACCAACCGAACACCAACCCAACCCAAATCCCAACCCAACCCAACCCAACCCAACCCAAACTCCAAACCCAACCCAACTCCAAACCCAAACCCAACCCAACCCAACCCAACCCAACCCAACCCAACCCAACCCAACCCCCAACCCAACCCAACCCCAACCCCAACCCAAACCCAACCCAACCCAACTCCAACCCAACCCAACCTAACCCCAACTCCAACCCAACCCAACTCAACCCAACACCAACTGAACACCAACCCAACTCCAACTCCAACCCAACTCCAACCCAACCCAACTCCAACCAAACCCAAAACTCAACCTTAACCCAACCCAAATCCCAACTCCAACCCAACCCAACCCAACTCCAACCCAACCCAACCCAACTCCAACCCCCACCTAACTCCAACCCAACCTAACCCCCAACCTAACCTCAAACTCCCAACCCAAAGTCCCAACCCAACCCAACACCAACCCAACCCAACCCAACCCAAC